>NC_069502.1:1135110327-1135165327 GCF_027579735.1 Bombina bombina
CTCACAAAGGGGTGTGTGCAGTAAAATTCATGTATGATATCTCTGGAGCACTAAGCCAAGGGTGCGCTAAGCTGAAAGGTTCGCAAGTAGTGGTGTTCTTCATTTAGATCTGTTCTATAATATTAAAGTGATTGTAAATGCTCCCCTTTTAAAATCAGATCCAGAATGTTGGTGATATTTTAGATGGAGTTTAATTAATCAGTTGTAATGAAGATGTGCTATAACTTACTTTAATAATGTATCCCTGAATTTCAAATATCCTGCACTTCGCCGCCCACTACAGAAGTCAATTTTTTGTGAGCTAAAGGTTTGAATTGTTGTCCAATCAGCGCTCTCCTCATATGGCACTTTTGTTGTAGCTAGAGCGCTGACTGGAGAACAATTCAAACTTTTAGCTCACAGAAAAATTTACTTTGAATTGGGCGGTGGAGCGCAGGTATTTGAATTTTATATTTGTATTAAAAAGTAAGTTACAGCGCAACTTAATTACAACTAATGAATGAAACTCCATCTAAAATATCACTTTAATAATAGTTTACTTCACGTTTTAAAAAGCGCTACATTTTACAGTGGTATTTTGGATTGCACTCAAGGGATATGAAACCCAAAAGTTTTAAAAAAATTCTCCAATTTACTTCTATGATCAAACTTGCTTCATTCCCATGATGTTCTTTGTTGAATAGATACCTAGGTAGGCATCTAGAACACTACATGACAGGAAATAGTGCTGCCATCTAGTGCTAATGGATAACATTCTTACAAAAACTGCTGCCATATAGTGCTTCAGAAATGGGCATCTTAATGTCCCTGCTTTTTAACAAAAGATACCAAGAGAAAAAAATGATATTAAAAGTAAATTAGAAAGTTGTTTAAAATTACTGATCTATCTGAATCCTAAAATATTTTTTCTGGGTTCTATCTCCTTTAAAGGGACACTGAACCCACATTTTTTCTTTCGTGATTCAGCTAGAGCATGACATTTTAAGCAACTTTCTAATTTACTCCTATTATCACATTTTCTTCATACTCTCTGTATCTTTATTTGAAATGCAAGAATGTAAGTTTAGATGCCGGCCCATTTTTTGTGAACAACCTGGGTTGTCCTTGCTGATTGGTGGATAAATTCATCCACCAATAAAAAGTGCTGTCCGGAGTTCTCAACGAAACAAAAAGCTTAGATGCCTTCTTTTTCAAATAAAGATAGCAAAAGAAAGAAGAAAAATTGATAATAGGAGTAAATTAGAAAGTTGTTTAAAATTGCAAGCTCTGTCTGAATCAAGAAAGAAAAAATTTGGGTTCAGTATCCCTTTAACTCACCACTTGTACAAACGCAATGAACAGGCTACTAACGAGTAATCCATCTGCTATCCATTAAATGTACAACCCCTGCTAGTTATTTGCCCATACAATATGTCAAAAAATGATCTCATATTTAACCTAAATAGTTGTGTCCAGTATTTTCACATACATATTACTGGACAGCTTGTTAAAATACTGAAGTGACTAGTTAAATACTGGACTCATAGCAACTCTAGTATTTCTGGGTTATTTTCTAGAAGTGCATTGCTTTTTGAGAAAAAAAAAAAGATGATTTATGTTGTTACCTGAAAAGAGAAAGCACTAAAATGTATGTGCAAAGAACTAAAAATCACCTTCACTACAGGGGTCTGTAATAGCAGCGAAAGGGTTAATGAGTACAAAATACATATCATGCTCTGCATAGTGCATACCAATCATACTCTTATAATATGCAGAGCTAATATTCAGCAAACAAACAAATTAGCAACAAGTATTTTTTTTTACCGTCACATTCTGACATTTCTTAAAAAATAATTGAATGAGTTAAAGGGACACTGTACCCAAAATTTTTCTTTCGTGATTCAGATTGAGCATGAAATTTTAAGCAACTTTGTAATTTACTCCTATTATCAAATTTTCTTTATTCTCTTGGTATCTTTATTTGAAATGCAAGAATGTAAGTTTAGATGCCGGCCCATTTTTGGTTAACAACCTGGGTTGTCCTTGCTGATTGGTGGATAAATTCATCCACCAATAAAAAAAGTGCTGTCCAGAGTACTGAAACCAAAAAAAGGCTTAGATGCCTTCTTTTTCAAATAATGATAGCAAGAGAACAAAGAAAAATTGATAATAGGAGTAAATTAGAAAGTTGCTTAAAATTGCATGCTCTTTCTGAATTACAAAATAAACAAAATGGGTATAGTGTCCCTTTAACCTTTAGCACAACATATTCTATTTTACTGTGACAGTACCTTTTTCATGTCATTACAATAGAACTGTGAGTAGACAAAATGAAAACTGATGTATGAGTGTACTTTTATGGGTTGAGACATTCTTATTTGTATTCTCCTGTATGTATGTATGTGTATATGTGTACATAAATATATAACATTTTATTTTATTTTGGGAGGAGGGAAAAAACACTACTATCATGTTTCCTAGTAGTTTAGTGCAACAACAAGTTTAAAGGACACTACACTAAAATGATGTAATGGGATTTAAAGTTGTGTAAACTGATGCTTAAATTATCAGGAAGTGCTGATTGTGAGCAACTGGTCTGTTAGATATGAGCACAAAAGAAAAAGACATTAATGCACTTTACAAGCAAATTTTATTTTAAAATAATAATAAAAAATGATAAAATTATTTTACTGTCCATTTAAAAGGACATTGTAGCGCTAAAGGGAGAAAACGGCTAGGTTATGTCTTACTTGGAAGACACAGAGATTCACTGATATGGAGCAGGACACAGATAGTGAGCCAATCAGAAGTGTCAGTCCCAAGACTTCTTCAATCACCAGCTGTGTTTATGGTTGCCAGATGTCCTACACAAAAATACTGAACAATCTGTATTGAATTGCATGATGGTAGGTGGGATCACACAATGCCCCTTCCCCCCAAAAAAATTCTATACCTTAGCCCCAACTATTGATCCTACCACATATATTTTTCCCAGCTGAGCAGTCATTTACTCCTAGGTTGCCAATAACAAGCACAGCAATCATTTTTGCTAGTAACAATATGACCATCTTTGACCATCTTGACTGCCCTTACTGCTCCATGTTTGTAATGCATAGATATATTGGAGGCATTTTACATTTAAACAAAGTAGAAGGAAGTCATGGGAGCTAAATAAAACTTAGCATTTATTGGCACAACCAGTTCAAGATAAAAATGGAGCAAACTGAACATCGGTGAATACATCAATAGCAGCTAACATGTTTCAGCCTTAGCCGTAATCATAGCTAAGGCCAACAGATGTTAGCTGCTTATTGATGTATTCACCGATGTTCATAGTTTACTCCGTTTTTATCATGCACTGGTACCTTGGCGAGAGGAGACTGCGCTTTGGAGCTAGCAGTACCGTCTTGAATTGGTGACGCGCTACAGAAAGGATCGTATGATTCGCATTACTTGAGGTGGAACGAGTCACTCCCATGCTGCGATAGTGAGTGGATTAGCTGTCCGTTGGGACTCTCTTTAGCAGGTATTTACACTGCTGAGTTACTCACTTCACCTTGCTATATTGGAACTGTGCTCCATCATAGAGATTAACTCTTTGCATATTTTGCAGTATATGTTGCCTTACCATAATTGGTTTTACACCATATTACGTGCTATTTAGCAATATCCCCTATTACCTTTGTGTCTGTGCCTTTTACATTTAGCCAACACTCAAGGACTTTACAAACCCATGCATTTAAATGTCCATTATTTTTATAATGATTTTACTGGACAGCCTGCTAATCTACTGGCATGTCCGGTTGACTACTGGAAACCTGACAGTGAATTGTGCTACATTGTCCCTTTAAGATATACCTAAATAGAGATATAAATATAGTAGTATGATGATTACAGATCATTTTAGGTATACAATATCTAGGTTTAGCTAGCATGTTCCATCTGCATTGGTAATATAGAAGATCATAAAATATTTACAGGTACAGCTTTATACTTTACCAAATTACCACATTCCATTTATTCTAATATTATGTATTTATTCATGAATTTCGTGTTTTACATTCCTCTTCAAATTTCCTTTTCCAATCTCTACTTTAGAATTCTTTAAACCTGTATTCATTTTTATATCTTTTTATAATCAAAAGTAAATATGTAAGGGCAAAGGCTTGTTCTACAATAAATCTCCATTTCTTAAGGGTCAGAGACATGTTTTTTGTAAGACAAATACCAAGTTTTTTTTCTTTTCTCTGAAAAAAATCATTTAAAGGACGTGAAAGCTAAAATCAAAGTTTCATGATTCATACAAAGCGTCCAATTTTAACAAAACTTTTTTATTTGCTTCTTGTGTCAAAGTTACTTTATTTTTATACCTTGGTATCCTATGTTGAAATATAGCAAATTTCAACAACAGAAAAGTGAGTTTGCAGTATATGGCATCAGGATTTACAACAATGTAAACCATTATTACAAACCTTGGTTGCAAACACTACTGCCATACACACATACGATAAAGACCTTAGAGATATGATCCCATTATGAATAATTATTATTTAAAGGGATATGAAGCCCAATTTTTTTTTCTTTCATAATTCAGGCAGAACATGTGATTTCTAATGTTCCAATTAACTTCTATTATCTAATTTGCTTAATTCTCTTGGAATATTAAGTTGAAAAGCATGCCTAGGCTAAGGATTCGCAATGCATTACAGGGAGCTAGCTGCTAATTGGTGGCTGTACACAAATGCTTCTTTTCACTGGTTCTCCAGTGGAACAAACAGTAAACCGTTTTCCTGGCTGGTCCCGCGTCATTACCAGTGTCAGGTGGAGTACTGCTGTTCCAGAGTTAAATAAAATGGAATCAATGGCTGAAAGACCCAACTCACTACAAACACTTACTGGGACACTGCAAGTTAAACACAGTAACCAAGCAGAGGTTTGATGTAAGAACAATGAGACTAAGCTTAGCAGCTGAACTCTCTCTAGTACTTTAATCAACACCTACAAAGTTAAACAAACAAGTAACAGATGCAACTGTAAATTCATAAATCTAAATACCAAAGGAAAACAAACTTTCATAAAAGTTTAGTCTTGATGTCCAGATGAAGACAAACTCACAAAGATGACTTTAAATGCAGATCTCTTGACAGCAGAGGCATCCTTTGACAAACATTGTGCTTGAATCCTGCTCCCTAAAAAGCAGTGTCAGTCTTGTAAACCCTATTATGGGGGACTGATACAAGTGTGTTCTGTTGGTGGAGTTAGGACAAATAGAGGCAGAGTTAAAGATTTATCTTTTCTTAAAGGACAAGGAGCACCTTGTGTTCCACCTAGTATCTCCATTGCTTAAGAGGCAAAAAAGCAAATTCTGTAACCTGGATTTTCTATAAAATGCTGCAAAATTGCCTAAACCAGCACTCGATTTGCAGCATTCTGAAGAAAACCTAGGTTACAGAATTGGCTTCTTGGCCTCTCTATGAAGTGCTGGAAAAGCAACATTTTTAGACAAAAGCCAGAGGTGTTTAATGTCTCTTTAAAAGAGCTGTTGGAATTTGGCTTTAACACAGGTTCTTGCCTTTAAATTTCAATTGACTTTGTTTAAAATATGTGGTTAAAATATTTATTATTATACCATTAATATGAGCTGAAATTCTTAGTGTAAGTTTGAGATTGACTGAACAATGTTACATTTAACTGAGAGACAACTAAATATGTTTAAAATTTGATTTCTTAAATAAAGTGACAGGAATCTTGAAAATGGAAAAGATAAATGTTAACCATTATAAATATGAAAGCTTAATAGCTTATCATGTTTCTGCATTCAGTATAACCACCCACTAGTTAAAATAATGCATTTGCTGCACCCATTTATTCAAAATAAATGTCAAAATATCCATCAACATTAGTTAGAACTGATTATTCTATTTATAAAAAGTTACATTTGATTATCAAATGACATTCACATTTTCAAATACTTCAACAAAAGCTGAATGGGATCAATATTCAAATGTAACATTCAAAGGCTACATTTGAATATTTAGTTGCTACATTAAATATTCAATTGTTTGTTATTGAGATGTCAAAATTTGTTAGATTCACATGAAAGAAAATAATTATTTTTTAGCGCGTGAAAATTGCACCCCCCCAACCTGTAATACATAAAAGATCTTGGCCCATATTTATCAAGCTCCGTACGGAGCTTGAAGGGCCGTGTTTCTGGCGAGTCTTCAGACTCGCCACAAACAGCAGTTATGAAGCAGCGGTCACAAAGACTGCTGCTCCATAACTGTCCGCCTGCTCTGAGCAGGCGGACAGACATCGCCGGAAATCAACCCGATCGAGTACGATCAGGTTGATTGACACTTCCCTGCTGGCGGCCCATTGGCCGCGAGTCTGCAGGGGGCGGCGTTGCACCAGCAGCTCTTGTGAGCTGCTGGTGCAATGCTGAATACGGAGAGCGTATTGCTCGCCGTATTCAGCGAGGTCTAGCGGACCTGATCCGCAGTGTCGGATCAGGTCCGCCAGTCCTTGATAAATAGAGCCCTATGTTTTTTATAAAATCTTAGGTGATTGTTTCTAATAAGCAGCAGACAAATCATACAATTTAAAAAAAAACACCGTCTATTATCAAATTTGCTTTGTTCTTGTGATATTTTTTGTTGAAGAGATACTTAGGTAGGTAGTGTGCACTTGTGTGGAACACTACATGGCAAGAGTTAGTGCTGCCATCTAGGGATCTTGAAAAAAAAAATATATATTTTTTTTTTAAGTTCCAATTTGTTCAGAAAATTTACATTGTTTTGAAATCACAGAAAAAAAATAGGCCAATTAAATAAAGTATTTTATAACTACACACAATTAAATTTTGGTCTGGATTGTGATTGGTGCACAAACAGTTATCAGGTTTATCGTGGCTGTTTGCGCGCATTGGATGTAGCGCCTGTATTACAAGTTGAAAATAAATGTGATAGCTTGAGTGCAATTGTAGTTAACGAGCATTGGGTTAGCGCGACCTCAAAACCTGGTTAACTGTTTTGCAAAACAAAAATGTCACAAAACACATCAAAAATATATTTAAAATACAGTTACACATAATACTATCTAATAAAAACGATAAAAAAATGCACAAAAGGTTAGAAAAAAAAGGCAGGCAAAGAGCTTTAACATTGAGATACATACATAAAGATGTCTAAATATGTATATGTATCTGTGTGTGTGTGTGTGTGTATATATATATATATATATATATATATATATATATATATATATATATATATATATATGTTTGTAAATATAAATATACACTTATAAATACATGTACAGACATATATACACATATAAACACATAAATACATATGTATACATATATACACATAGAAACACATAAATACATATGTATACATATATACACATATAAACACATAAATACATATGTATACATATTTACACATAGAAACACATAAATACATATGTATACATATTTACATATAGAAACACATAAATACATATGTATACATATTTACACATATAAATACATAAATACATATGTATACATATATACACATAGAAACACATAAATACATATGCATACATATATACACATATATATAATTGCATTGGAGCCTTTGCAGTCAAGTAGATGAAAACATGAAAAATCATATTTATGCAATACTCATATAAAATAAAGTGTTATACTGTGTATTTACTGTAAATATTTCACATTTCAATGTTCTGCACATAGCAGAATATGTTCTATGTATTTATAAATAGATATTTATTCACAGTATCTCACAAAAGTGAGTACACCCCTCACATTTTTGTAAATATTTTCTTATATCTTTTCCTGTGAAATCACGGAAGAAATTACACTTTGCTACAATGTAAAGTAGTGAGTGTACAGACTGTATAACAGTGTAAATTTGCTGTCCCCTCAAAATAACTCAACACACAGCCATTAATGTCTAAACCGTTTGCAACAAAAGTGAGTACACCCCTAAGTGGAAATGTCCAAATTGGGCCCAAAGTGTCAATATTTTGTGTGGCCGCTATTATTTTCCAGCACTGCCTTAACCCTCTTGGGCATGGAGTTCACCAGAGCTTCACAGGTTGCCACTGGAGTCCTCTTCCACTCCTCTATGATGACATCACAGAGCTGGTAGATGTTAGAGACCTTGCACTCCCCCACCTTCCGTTTGCAGATGCCCCATAGATGCTCAATAGGGTTTAGGTCTGGAGACATGCTTGGCCAGTCCATAACCTTTACCCTCAGCTTCTTTAGCAAGGCAGTGGTCGTCTTGGAGGTGTGTTTTGGGCATTATCATGTTGTAATACTGCCCTGCGGCCCAGTCTCTGAAGGGAGGGATCATGCTCTGCTTCAGTATGTCACAGTACATTCATGGTTCCCTCAATGAACTGTAGCTCCCCAGTGCCGGCAGCACTCATGTAGGCCCAGACCATGACACTTCCATCACAATGCTTGACTGTAGGCCAGACACACTTGTCTTTGTACTCCTCACCTGGTTGCCGCCACACACGCTTGACACCATCTGAACCAAATAAGCTTATCTTAGTCTCATAGGACCACAGGACATGGTTCCAGTAATCTATGTCCTTAGTCTGCTTGTCTTCAGCAAACTGTTTGCTGGCTTTCTTGTGCATCATCATTAGAAGAGGCTTCCTTCTGGGACTACAGCCATGCAGACCAATTTGATGCAGTGTGCGGCGCATGGTCTGAGCACTGACAGGCTGACCCCCCACCCCTTCAACCTCTGCAGCAATGCTGGCAGCACTCATACGTCTATTACCCAAAGACAACCTCTGAATATCACGCTGAGCACATGTGCTCAACTTCTTTCGTTGACCATGGCGAGGCCTGTTCTGAGTGGAACCTTTCCTGTGAAACTGCTGTATGGTCTTGCCCACCGTGCTGCAGCTCAGTTTCAGGGTCTTGGCAATCTTTTTATAGCCTAGGCCATCTTAATGTAGAGCAACAATTCTTTTTTTCAGATTCTCAGACATTAATGGCTGTGTGTTGAGTTATTTTGAGATGACTGCAAATTTACACTGTTATATAGGCTGTACACTCACTACTTTACATTGTAGCAAAGTGTAATTTCTTCAGTGTTGTCAAATGAAATTATATAATAAAATATTTACAAAAATGTGAGGGGTGTACTTACTTTTGTGAGATACTGTGTATGTATGTATATATATATATATATATATATATATATATATATATATATATATATATACAGTATATATTGTAACAAATACCATCACATATTTGAAGAAATGTGTTTCTGAATAAATAGAACATATTCTGCTATGTTAAGATCATTGGAATGTAAAATATCCATATTTTCATGTCATGTTAGCGCACTTGAGAAAGTGATTTGGTTTGCGCTTGAGTAGGGTGACTTCTATGGGGAATACGTTAATACGTTAATACATTAAGTAATGCTCCACTCGTAATCTGGCCCTTTTTGAAGTAATTCAATTTCAAGTTTATTGTTCTTTAATATCATTGTGTCTGTATTTTTAAGGATTTCTGTATTCTGGAACACTTACCAATATCTGATTTTCAAACCATTATTCTGCTACTAAAGTGCAAGTATACAGTGGTGATTAGAACTCACTGGATCTAAACTTCAAGCACATGAATTTAAATAATGTAACAAAACTATGCACCTTATTTCGGTTTGGGATGTTGTAGCTGTTTTGCACAGTATTTTGGGTACTTCCTCTCAAAGTTTGATGAAAGAGATAATTATGTAGGGGGGGTCTACCTGTATCTGAAATAGAAACAAGGTCGTTTTGGGGCAAGTACATTTATTGAGGATTTTTGTAGGTGGTAAGTTAATGGTTAGTGTTTAACAATTTTTTTTTATTTTTTTATACGTTTTATATTTAATAAATCGGGGCTGTGGCCTTTACAACCTAATAAATTATGTAGTGTTATTACAATAGTTTGTTTAAAATCCACAGCTCTCGTTTATTTTAACTATTTCATTGATTTATAAATATTAAGAGATGCTTGTAGTCCCAAACATAACTATTATATGACCACTAAAGTCAAAATTAAACTTTCATGATTCAGACAAAGCACACAATTTAAAACTTTCTAATTCTTATCCATTATCTAAATATGGACAGTCTTTTTATATGCACACTTTCTGAGGCACCAGCTCCTACTGAGCATGTGCAAGATTTACAGGATACACGTATGTGCATTTTGTGATTGGCTGATGGCTGTCACATTACAGCGGGAAGGAAAATAAACCTAACTCTACTACTCATATAACATTCCAACTAAGTGCTTTTGCATTGTCTATTTATTATGCATTTATTGATTATGCTATGCTACTGTAATTAGCGGCCCTTTAACTATGCCATTTAAAACCCACTAGGGCAAGCACACCCACTACATAGCTGGAACAATATTAATATGTGGTATATGCCTGTAAATACATATATATACAGTACACATATAAATACATAAATACATTTGTACACGCAAACATATATATATATATATATATATATATATATAAGACTCCATAACATCCAAAGGAGGAAGAAACAGGAACTCCGGACTCCAGAAACTTGTGCAAAGAAGTTTATTCAGCAATGTTGCTCATAGTAAGGTGTGTAACCTAGAATACACATGCACTTCATCAGAGGTCTATATATATATATATATATTTCTAGACATGTATATGTATCTCTATGTTAAAGCCCTTTAAACATACAAGTACTACATTACAAATAAAAAGATTAGACACTACAAGTAAAAAGGATTACATTGCAACCAGTTGGTTTAATCCTCCTTGCATGGTTAATTGCACCTATAATAGTGGATGTTAAAATGTATTAATAAAAAAGGCATGCTGTGTCAGAATTCACCTACAAATCTGCAGGACTTGTCTTTATGTTAAAGCCCTTTGCATGCCTTTTTTTTTTTAACACCTGAGACCTCATACATCTGAGCCTTTAACTTTTTATGCAATATTTTTATTAAATAATTAAAATAAATTTACCTTTTTCTCTTAGCATTCTTTGTTGAAACATTTTTTTTCCATGACAGCATAGTGAGGTAGACTCAGGAGCGTGCACATGTGAGCATTTTATACACCTCTGTATTACTTCAGTGAATGTGGCTGTTTCAACAAAGGATATCAAGAATAAAAATGATAATTTAAGTAAAAGGGATTTTTTTTTTTAAATTGTACAATTGTCATGAACATTTAAAAGACCATTAAATTCAGTAGAATTACATAATAAGCAAGTGCACAATAAAAGGACAATGCAATAGCACATGTTCTGAATTTTAAACGAGCAGTAGTAGATTGTTTTCTGAAAAATGTTAAACTTTATTTAAAATTTCTACCCCTCCTGTATCATATGACAGCAATCAGCCTCTATACATATACGTATAGACTGAACTCTTGAACATGCTCAGTAGTAGCTGGTGTCTCAGAAAGTGTGCATAGAAAAAGGCTGACAATTGAAGTAAATTGGAAAACTGTATTATATGTCTGAATCATGAAAGTTTAATTTTAACTTTAGTGTCCCATTAATTAAGACTGCCATGTCCCTTTAACACAAAATGTTTGATTACCTACAAGGTTGGTGATTTCAGAGCACACAGTAACCCCTCAGAATGTTAGTTTTAGCTGGGCCTCATAGCAGTGAGAGGGAAAATCCAGCAAGCTGTAAACACATACGTGTCCTAGTTTTACAGCCGACTCCGCTAAGAAGTTTAAACTAGACCAGCGCATGATGCCAGGGAGTATAAAATGTATCATAATATGAGGAATGAAGACAGATGGATTCAAATATTCAAGAGTTCTCCATCATCCAAAAAATACAAAGTGCAGTTTTAAAACGGCTTTTCGTTTAGTGGTTTCAGGAAAGCAGCTGGTTACATAATGTGCCGATTTTTGTATTCAAGTCACTCATCAAACTCCTTCAGAATTCTGCAGATCATTTTCTGCTGTTGCAATAGAGCAACCTTACCTTGAGAAAAAAACAGCTTTAGTTTCCAAAGTTAATGTGAACATTTATGCATTAAGTAATGAACGTATAATTTCATCGTCAGCTTTTATGAATTTGATCTGTAAAACAGCTGTAGGATGTTCATACTTCTAGCTCTACTGAGTTATGTGTGTCTCTGAGTACTCTGATTACCTTGGCGAATTCCTCTTTGCAAGATGTTCAGTACAAGAGGCCAAACCAAAAGGCCTCCTAGAACATATTTGTAAGCTAGAACATACATACAGTATTTCATTCGGCTAGATTATGAGTTGTGCGTTAAGGTAAAAAAGCAGCGTTAACAGGTCCTAACGCTGCTTTTTATGCCCGCTGCTATTACGAGTCTTGCAGGTATAGGTGTACCGCACACTTCTTTGGCCTTACCGCAAAACGACTCATGTAAACTTCGTAAAGTCTTTACTAAACTAAAGTGCTAAAAAGTACACTAACACCCATAAACTACCTATTAACCCCTAAACCAAGGCCCTCCCACATCCCAAACACTAAAATTAAAATTTTAACCCCTAATCTGCCGCTCCGAACACCACCGCCACCTACATTATATTTATGAACCCCTAATCTGCTGCCCCCAACATCGCCGACACCTACATTATATTTATTAACCCCTAATCTGTCATCCCCAATGTCGCCGCAACCTACCTACACTTATTAACCCCTAATCTGCCGCCCCCAACGTCGCCGCCACTATAATAAACATATTAACCCCTAAACCGCCGCACTTCTGCCTCGCAAACATTAGTTAAATATTATTAACCCCTAATCTTCCGTCACTAACATTGCCACCACCTACCTACTTTATTAACCCCTAATCTGCCGTCCCCAACGTCGCCGCCACTATACTAAATGTATTAACCCCTAAACCTAAGTCTAACCCTAACCCTAACACCCCCTAAATTAAATATAATTTAAATAAATCTAAATAAAAATTCCTATCATTAACTCAATTATTCCTATTTAAAACTAAATTACTTACCTATAAAATAAACCCTAAGCTAGCTAAAATATAACTAATAGTTACATTGTAACTAGCTTAGGGTTTATTTTTATTTTACAGGCAAGTTTGTATTTATTTTAACTAAGTAGAATAGTTATTAAATAGTTGTTAACTATTTAATAACTACCTAGCTAAAAGTACCTGTAAAATAAAACCTAACCTAAGTTACAATAACACCTAACACTACACTATAATTGAATAAATTAACTAAATTAACAACAATTAAATATATTAAATTACCTAAATCACAACCCCCCCCCACTAAATTACAGAAAATAAAAAACAAATGACAGATCTTTAAACTAATTACACCTAATCTAATTGCCCTATCAAAATAAAAAAAGCCCCCCAAAATAAAAAAAACCCTAGCCTAAACTAAACTACCAATAAGGGCCTTTTGCGGGGTATTGCCCCAAAGTAATTAGCTCTTTTACCTGAAAAAAATACAAACAACCCCCCCAACAGTAAAACCCACCACCCACACAACCAACCCCTCAAATAAAATACTATCTAAAAAAAACTAAGCTCCCCATTGCTCTGAAAGGGCATTTGGATGGGCAATGCCCTTAAAAGGGCAGTAAGCTCTTTTGCAGTCCAAACCCTAACCTAAAAATAAAACCCACCCAATACACCCTTAAAAAAACCTAACACTAACCCCCTGAAGATCGACTTCCATCCTCAAGGAAGCGGCAGAAGTCTTCATCCAAACGGGCCGAAGTCCTCAACGAAGCCGGGAGAAGTCTTCATCCAAGCCGAGCAAAGTGGTCCTCCAGACGGGCAGAAGTCTTCATCCAGACGGCATCTTCTATCTACATCCATCCGACGCGGAGGGGCTCCATCTTCAAGACATCCGACATGGAACATCCTCTTCTTCCGATGACTAAAGACGAATGAAGGTTCCTTTAAGTGATGTCATCCAAGATGGCGTCCCTTAGATTCCAATTGGCTGATAGAATCAGCCAATCGGAATTAAGGTAGAAAAAATCCTATTGGCTGATGGGTGATGCAATCAGCCAATAGTATTGAAGTTCAATCCTATTGGCTAATCAAATCAGCCAATAGGATTGAGCTTGCATTCTATTGGCTGATTGAAACAGCCAATAGAATGCGAGCTAAATCCTATTGGCTGATTGTATCAGCCAATAGGATTTTTTCTACCTTATTTCCTATCTAAGGGACGCCATCTTGGATGACGCCACTTAAAGGAACCTTCATTCGTATTTAGTCGATCGGAAGAAGAGGATGCTTCGTGTTGCATGTCTTGAAGATGGAGCAGCTCTGCGTCAGATGGATGAAGATAGAAGATGCCGTCTGGATGAAGACTTCTGCCCGTCTGGAGGACCACTTCGCTCGGCTTGGATGAAGACTTCTCCCGGCTTCGTTGAGGACTTCGGCCCAGTTGGATGAAGACTTCTGCCGCTTCCTTGAGGATGGATGTCGGATCTTCAGAACTGTAAGTTGTTTTTTCAGGTAAAAGAGCTGATTACTTTGGGGCAATGCCCCGCAAAAGGCCCTTTTAAGGGCTATTGGTAGTTTAGTTTAGGCTAGGGTTTTTTTTATTTTGGCCGGGCTTTTTTTTATTTTGAAAGGGCTATTAGATTAGGTGTAATTAGTTTAAAGATCTGTAATTTGTTTTTTATTTTCTGTAATTTAGTGGGGGGTTTTGTGTGATTTAGGTAATTTAATTTAATTTATTTAATTGTTGTTAATTTAGTTAATTTATTTAATTATAGTGTAGTGTTAGATGTTATTGTAACTTAGGTTAGGTTTTATTTTACAGGTACAGTACTTTTGTATTTATTTTAGCTAGGTAGTTATTAAATAGTTAATAACTATTTAGTAACTATTCTACCTAGTTAAAATAAATACAAACTTGCCTTTAAAATAAAAATAAACCCTAAGCTAGTTACAATGTAACTATTAGTTATATTGTAGCTAGCTTAGGGTTTATTTTATAGGTAAGTATTTAGTTTTAAATAGGAATAATTTAGTTAATGATAGGAATTTTTATTTAGATTTATTTAAATTATATTTAAGTTAGGGGGTATTAGGGTTAGACTTAGGTTTAGGGGTTAATACATTTAGTATAGTGGCGGCCACGTTGGGGGCTGCAGATTAGGGGTTAATAAATGTAGGTAAGTGGCGGCAAGGTTAGGGATGGCAGATTAGGAGTTAATAATAGTATACTAATGTTTGCGAGGAGGGAGTGCGGTGGTTTAGGGGTTAATATGTTTATTATAGTGGTGGCGACGTTGGGGGCAGCAGATTAGGGGTTAATAAGTGTAGGTATGTTGCGGCGACATTGGGGTGTCGGCGATGTTGGGGGCAGCAGATTAGAGGTTCATAACTATAATGTAGGTGGCAGCGGTGTCCGGAGCGGCAGATTAGGGGTTAATAAGTATAATGCAGGTGGCGGCGATGTCGGGGGTGGCAGATTAGGGTTAATAAGTGTAAGATTAGGGGTGTTTAGACTCGGGGTTCATGTTAGGGTGTTAGGTTAGGTGTAGACATAAATTTTATTTCCCCATAGGAATCAATGGGGCTGCGTTACTGCGTTAACAAGTTATGACCTGGAGAACCACAACGAGACCTTCTCGTTGTGGTTCTCCAGGTCATAACTTAGTGACAAAAGCTGTAGTGATGGGAACATGGTGAGAATAATGTGCACCAAATCCAGAGTAGAAACATAGGTTGTGAAATCGCTCATTGAGATCACATTTAGACAGCAGCCAGGGCAGCGAGATAGCGCTCAGGCTCAGTTAGGGAGAAACCGTGATCACAACGAGAAGGAAAAATCTGATGACAGCCCAACAGAATTCAGAGGTTGGTGACTTGGTGCAATTATAATTTTATTTGTAGATCTGCTGTTAATCCCATTACAGCACACAGAATTTAATTAGTATACACAGCTCATCAAGCCAGCAGCCATAACACTTACTTTGTTATTCCAAAACTGCTAAAACTGACTACCATATTTAAAGCAAGCGGTAAACAAAAAGTAGGTTAAAATGTTGTGCTGCAGAATTAGCTTATCCAGAAGTATGGAGGAATGACAGAGCGAGCGTATCCGGCCCAGGAAGGTTTACGGTCTATGAATGACAGAAAGGGTGAGAGGGGGCACTTCAGGGCAATAAAGGAGAGGTGAGAGGCTCCGCAAAGACAAGTAGTAGTTAGGCATACAAGGCGGGACTTATTCACATGCATCTCAATGTTGGGGCAAACGGAAGCTGCTTTTATAAAATATTTCTCTATAATCTCATTGGAGTATTAACTAAAGCAATGTTAAAACAGGGGCACAGACCATCACATCGCCGCCTGCCCGGCACTCACTGCCTCTCATTCTCTGTAACACACAGCGCACAGCATGCATGAGAGGCAGTGAGTGCCGGGTATGAACAGCTGCTAGAGAGCTGAAATTGCAGGAGCGCGCAGGGACGACAAAAAAGGAAAGGATCCTGTACAAGTGCAAGCTTTTGGGAGACGTCAGAGAAGGAGGGGTCAGGCGGCCATTTCAAAAAGGCCAGATGAGATCAGTAAGTTTATTTTCTGCCAAAGTTTATTTAGATGAAAATTTGGCTACAGTTTACTGTAAAGATCGTTATTTAACTAATCTAAATAAGTTACAGTAATTTTTGGGTTGACTGTCCCTTTAAGGGAAAAACTATTTTATAGTATACTGTCCCTTTAACTGATTTTATTTGTACACAGATATATTACAGTTGGCATTTGCTAGCTCTCAAGGCAACCGTTCAACATATTCTTGTTTTAAAGGGACATGAAACATATCGACACAACTTTAACAGAATGTTTGTCTCACCATGCTATTGTTTTTCCATTTATATTTGCAGCTCTCTTCCGAGCCGTACTTTTATTTTAACCCTTAACAGGTGTCATTTGGTGAAGCTCCACATTTTCATAGTGGACACGGCCATCTTGGTGCTCATGTATTCTTGTGACAGAAATGATTAAACATTACAAAATTAGTGATGTTGACAACTTTGTCACAGCTGTGCTATGCTCTTTGGGTTGTCACACACAATACTTAGCTGTTGGTTTAAAATGTTCCAGTATGTTGCATAACATATATAAAATAGACATGAATAATATAGAGCAAAAATAATGATAGCTCCTGGTTATTTGTGCTAACCCATAGCAAACTTTACAACTGGTAAAAAGGTGGCAAAGACACTGATCTGTGAATGAGCACCACTTATGTGAAAGTGAAACAATAGACTAAGTTCCAAGTAAGAAGATGTGGAGCTTGACTCCTTGAGAGGTTTAAATAAGAGAATGGCTTTGAAAATAGCTGCAGACACAGATGGAACTATAACAGGACGTAAGTAGTAACCATGGTATTGGTGTTGTGCCAGCAGTTTATTGTCCCTTTAATTGTTAGAAGCTCAAACTTACAAAAATCTATAAATAAATGTTGGAGTTTTTTTTCTTACTACCCTTAATCTTTGTTTCTCTCTCTACAGTCTTATATCTCCCTCTTCCACCTTCAGTCACATTTACCTTTTCCTTGCACTGGGATGTGCAGTTGTACAGCAGAGGCTGATTTTAAATTATTTTTGGTAAATAAGACTTGAAGGAACATGCAGCACTCACTGGGAACTGTAGTTCTCAAACCCCTGCATAGAAAGGATACAATATTGAGCAGTTGCAATTAAGATTTATGTTTGGCAGTTGCCTGGTTCGCCTCCCTCTACAAACAGCCATGCACATTACACAGTCATTGTTTGCACAATTTGATGTTTGGATACTCTATTGGATATTTTATATCTGTCCCTAACTATGCTCAGAAAAAAGAGAGATAAGGGGAAACCTAGGTTCCAACATTGCGGCGCCCATTACTTGATATAAACTCACTGTAATTTTTAGAAAGCTTTTTTTATTACATATATTTTCTTTCTCTTTCTGTCTCCTTTTCATTTCTCTATCTTTTTTTCTTTCTTTCTCTTTCTTTCTTTCATTCTTTCTCTTTCTTCCTCTATCTTTCATTCTTTCTCTTTCTTCCTCTATCTTTCTTTCTTTCTTTCTTTCTTTCTTTCTTCCTCTCTCTCTCTCTCTCTCTCTCTCTCTCTCTCTCTCTCTGTCTCTCTCTGTCTCTCTCTCTCTCTCTCTGTCTCTCTCTCTCTCTCTCTCTCTCTTTCTCTTTCTTTCTTTCTTTCTTTCTTTCTTTCTTTCTTTCTTTCTTTCTCTCTTTATTTCTCACTTTCTCTTTTTTTCTCTTTCTGTATCTATCTATCTATCTATCTATCTTTCTTTCTTTCTTCCTCTCTCTCTCTCTCTCTCTCTCTCTCTCTCTCTCTCTCTCTCTCTCTTTCTTTCTTTCTTTCTCTCTTTATTTCTCACTTTCTCTTTTTTTCTGTCTGTATCTATCTATCTATCTATCTATCTATCTTTCTTTCTTTCTTTCTTTCTCTCTTTCTCTTTTTCTCTTTCTGTCTGTTTCTCTCTCTATCTATCCATCTATCTATCTCTCTTTCTCTCTATCTATCTATCTATCTATCTATCTCTCTTTCTCCCACTTTCTTTCTTTTTTCTTTCTTTTATTCTTTTTTTATTCTTTCTTTCTCTTTCTTTCTTTCTCTTTCCCTCTTTCTTTCTTTCTTTCTTTCTTTCTCTCTTTCTTTCTTTCTTTCTCTCTTTCTTTCTCTCTTTCTTTCTTTCTTTCTTTCTCACTATTTTTCTCTCTTTCCGTCTTTCTCTCTCTCTCTCTCTCTCTCTCTCTCTCTCTTTTTTTCTCTCTCTCTCTCTCTCTCTTTCTCTCTCTCTCTCTTTCTCTTTCTCTCTCTCTCTCTCTCTCTCTCTTTCGCTCTCTCTCTCTCTTTCACTCTCTCTCTCTCTCTTTCGCTCTCTCTCTTTTGCCCGCTCTCTCTCTTTTGCTCTCTCTCTCTCCTGCTCTCTCACTCTCTCCCCCTTTCTTGCTCCCTCTCTTTCTTTTCCGGTAGTTTAAAAAAGCAATTGAGTAAAGTGAATAAGATTAAACATTACAAGTATTACATTACAAATAAAAAGATTAGACGTTAAAAGTAAAAAGATTACATTAGCAAAGTAACAGCAGCCAGTTGGCTTAATCCTCCTTGCATGGTTAACTGCACCTATAATAGTGTTTGTTAAGATGTATTAATAAAAAAGGCATGCTGTGTCAGAATTCACCTACAAATCTGCAGGACTTGCCTTTATCAGCCAGTGAGCAAAATATCCCATAGAAAAGTTGTGTCATTTTATAAACATAATGTAAAACAGGATAAATGCATTGTCATTAATGTTGTAATGGTTCTCTCTTGTATACTGAATGGACCTAATGTAAATGTTTACTGTCCTTTTAACAAAATACAATAAATAAAGAAGAAAATAATAATAATAATAAAAGTGAGGTATATTTTTTTTGTCTCACAGTATTTCTATAATTTGGTCAATGGCCCTTCATAATAAAGTTGCACACGTCTGAGTTACATGACTAAAGGGAAAGATACACTTGCGCTACAAAAAGCTGAATGTACAGGGAGTGCAGAATTATTAGGCAAATGAGTATTTTGACCACATCATCCTCTTTATGCATGTTGTCTTACTCCAAGCTGTATAGGCTCGAAAGCCTACTACCAATTAAGCATATTAGATGATGTGCATCTCTGTAATGAGAAGGGGTGTGGTCTAATGACATCAACACCCTATATCAGGTGTGCATAATTATTAGGCAACTTCCTTTCCTTTGGCAAAATGGGTCAAAAGAAGGACTTGACAGGCTCAGAAAAGTCAAAAATAGTGAGATATCTTGCAGAGGGATGCAGCACTCTTAAAATTGCAAAGCTTCTGAAGCGTGATCATCGAACAATCAAGCGTTTCATTCAAAATAGTCAACAGGGTCGCAAGAAGCGTGTGGAAAAACCAAGGCGCAAAATAACTGCCCATGAACTGAGAAAAGTCAAGCGTGCAGCTGCCAAGATGCCACTTGCCACCAGTTTGGCCATATTTCAGAGCTGCAACATCACTGGAGTGCCCAAAAGCACAAGGTGTGCAATACTCAGAGACATGGCCAAGGTAAGAAAGGCTGAAAGACGACCACCACTGAACAAGACACACAAGCTGAAACGTCAAGACTGGGCCAAGAAATATCTCAAGACTGATTTTTCTAAGGTTTTATGGACTGATGAAATTAGAGTGAGTCTTGATGGGCCAGATGGATGGGCCCATGGCTGGATTGGTAAAGGGCAGAGAGCTCCAGTCCGACTCAGACGCCAGCAAGGTGGAGGTGGAGTACTGGTTTGGGCTGGTATCATCAAAGATGAGCTTGTGGGGCCTTTTCGGGTTGAGGATGGAGTCAAGCTCAACTCCCAGTCCTACTGCCAGTTTCTGGAAGACACCTTCTTCAAGCAGTGGTACAGGAAGAAGTCTGCATCCTTCAAGAAAAACATGATTTTCATGCAGGACAATGCTCCATCACACGCGTCCAAGTACTCCACAGCGTGGCTGGCAAGAAAGGGTATAAAAGAAGAAAATCTAATGACATGGCCTCCTTGTTCACCTGATCTGAACCCCATTGAGAACCTGTGGTCCATCATCAAATGTGAGATTTACAAGGAGGGAAAACAGTACACCTCTCTGAACAGTGTCTGGGAGGCTGTGGTTGCTGCTGCACCCAATGTTGATGGTGAACAGATCAAAACACTGACAGAATCCATGGATGGCAGGCTTTTGAGTGTCCTTGCAAAGAAAGGTGGCTATATTGGTCACTGATTTGTTTTTGTTTTGTTTTTGAATGTCAGAAATGTATATTTGTGAATGTTGAGATGTTATATTGGTTTCACTGGTAAAAATAAATAATTGAAATGGGTATATATTTGTTTTTTGTTAAGTTGCCTAATAATTATGCACAGTAATAGTCACCTGCACACACAAATATCCCCCTAAAATAGCTATAACTAAAAATAAACTAAAAACTACTTCCAAAACTATTCAGCTTTGATATTAATGAGTTTTTTGGGTTCATTAAGAACATGGTTGTTGTTCAATAATAAAATTAATCCTCAAAAATACAACTTGCCTAATAATTCTGCACTCCCTGTATAAGTAGTGGCTGATTTATATAAAAAATACCCTATATGGGTTTTAAAAGGATACCATATATACAAATCTAATTTGAATTTAAAATTAAAATATAAATTATAATTTTAATTGTAATGAGGTTCCGGTAAACCATTTAAAATGTAGCACAATATACAAAAAAAAATCATACACAGAAAAAATTCATAAATCAAAAAACTCAGGTTTTTGCAGGTGCTTTACTGTTGTTAGTAAGCTGCAGACAGATAAACAACAGAAAGAGAACCTTTTTAGGCAGATATAAAGTGTTTGTAAACAAAGGTGCACTTAAAGGGACACTAAACCCAATTTTTTTTTCTATCATGATTCAGACAGAGCATGCAATTTTAAGCAACTTTCTAATTTACTACCATTATCAATTTTTCTTCGTTCTCTTGCTTTCTTTATTCAAAAAATAAGGCATTTAAGCTAAGGAGCCAGCCAATTTTTGGTTCAGACCTTGGGCAGCACTTGTTTATTGGTGCTGTCCAATCAGCAAGGACAACCCAGGTTGTGAATAAAAAATGGGCCGGCTTCTAAACTTACATTCTTGCTTTTCAAATCAAGATAGCAAGATAATGAAGAAAAATTGATAATAGGAATAAATTAGAAAGTTGCTTAAAATTGAATGCTCTATCTGAATCATGAAAGAAAAAATTTGGTTCAGTGTCCCTTTAATTACTTACAACGTATGCTTAGTTTATCATCACATCAGACTGGAGACTTCCAGATATGAACCGCCACTTTGAGCTGTCTGGGGACCTCCAGAACTTTAATCGCAACTGTTTACTTTACTCCCAAGCAAGTCGTCTTCCAGCGTGTAACCCAGAGGCGTAACTAGAAACCACAGGGCCCAGGTGCAAGAATCTAAGAAGGGGCCCCCCACCACCCCTCCCCCCTCCAAAAAAAGGTGAATTTAATACATATTTTTTTTTTTTTACATTTAACACAGAAAAAAATGTGAATCAGATTACATGTCTGCTAAAGGAGGTACCCTGTGCCCACAGTCTGTGAGATGGTCTGACCCCCTATTACTGTATATATATATAGTGACACTATTTAACCCCCCAGTACTGTATATAGTAAGTTAGTGACACAGTCTGTAATCTGCCGGTGAGATGGCTGGCCTGACCCTACCCGCCCAGTACATTATAAAGTGACCATAGTAGTCAGTGACATGGTCCACCCCCCCATACGGTATATAGTGGTACTGTATAGTGACACTGTTTACCCCCTGCCCCCCCCCCCATGCTGTAGTAACAAGGTCTGTAATTTGCTGGTTCCACAAACATACACAAACACACATACATGCATAAATACACACACAGTCACATACATACACACACACATATGCACACACATACATGCATAAATACACACACAGTCACATACATACATACACACACACACCATACACACACACATAAACACCAATGGGTATAACAGAAACACTAACCCCTGTAGTCATGTCATATTCACAGGATATCAGTGCAGGCAGTGGTAGGTTAACGTTTTTTATTTTAAAAAAAAAATTATAATTTTTTTTTTTTTTTTTTTTTAAAGCTGGGCCCCCACCCTCAGGGGCCCAGTCGCACCTGCAACCTCTGCACCCCCTGTAGTTTCGCCCCTGGTGTAACCAAAATTACCCAAAGTGGCGGTTCATATCTGGCAAAAACCTGACTCTTATTCATACCATTAGTATATATGATATCCTTTTAAAACCACTACATATACATTCCGCTTTTTGTAGCGCAAGTGTATCTTTCTCTACACCTGTTTTTCAGGTGTTGAGAATCCATTTTATTAACATAGCATTTCATTAAGGAGAGAGGGTTTCCTTAAAGGGACACTAAACCCAATATTTTTCTTTTATGATTCAGGTAGAGAATATAATTTTAAATAACACTCCCATTTACTTCTATTATCTAATTTGTTTCATTATTTAGATATCCTTTGTTGAAGAAATAGCAATGCACATGGGTGAGCCAATCACACAAAGCATCTATGTGCAGCCACCAATCAGCAGCTGCTGAGCATATCTAGATATGCTTTTCAGCAAATGATATCAAGAGAATGAAGCAAGTTAGATAATAGAAGTAAATTAGAAAGTTGTTTAAAATTTCATGCACTTTCTAAATCATGAAAGAAAAAATGTGGGTTTCATGTCCCTTTAATTATATACACCTGTGTTGTATGAAAATGAGTTTCAGGCTGTGGCACCACTTTGTTCTATCACGTCTGAGTTACAGCCTTCTTAAGCAGCCGAGAGGTTAAATCTGAGGTATTTCATATTGAGGGCTGCCAGAAATCACTTGTATCTGCCATCACTGTATATATTTTATTTTTTTGGGTTATACAAAGGTAGTTAACGGGCGTTTGTTTTCCCATAACACAGGATTACGGTGTCTGCATCACATATTGCTTTCTTCCTCCTACACCTTTCCCACTGCACTTAGAAGAAAAGTAACGTTGCAGAGGGCAGTAGGGTGGGTGTGAATTTTGTGTGGGAGATCTTACATCCTGTTTTCCACCAAATTTACTTTGTTCAAAGTAGTTGAATGGTTGTGGGTAGACACACGGACATAATCTGTAAATATACAGAGTCTATTTTGATCTCTGTTAAAAAAAAGAAAGAAAGAGAAATTATCTTTTTTTTCAGTTTTAAACTGGATTTAAAATTTGAGCTTTAATCTTGTGTATGAAATTTTTTCAGTACGGTGATAAGAAATGTAGACAAGTCGGTGACAGGGCTATGTCATCATTATTTTTTCTGGCTGCCATCACTTCTCATCTCTCACCTGCTTTACCATGGAAAATACAGTTTTTTTTACTTCAGACAAAAACTTTTCTTGTCAGATAACAGCTTGTAGTAAGGCCATCGACCTTTGACCTCTAGACCTAGTACAAACTGTTCCTTTAAATAAATAATCAATCAGCATTGAACACCTCCCTTAATATTCCTGGAGGTCTGCTGTATAATCGTCATCCGCTAGAAAGTACAATAAACAGTCATTTTTTTATCTGTATGATTTACATTACACAAGGTGGTTAATTCATGTCTAAAATTATACTATTTTGCACTCTGTATGAACCCCTCTTCAGCAGTTTATTATAATGTTGTATCATTATTCAATAATTTTTGGATAACGTACCTATAATTTTTTTTCTTCAAAATACTAATCATTATTTTAAATCATTTTTACTTTCTTCTTAAAGAAACATTCAATACAGTAGAATTGCATAATTAACCAATAGATAATTAAAAAGATAATGCAAAAGCACTTAGTCTAAATTTTAAATGAGTAGTAGATTTTTTTTTCTGACAATTTTTAAAGTTTATTTGTACTTCCCCTTGTATCATGTGACAGCCATCAGCCAATCATAAACATGTATCTACTGGGAATTCTTACTCATGCTCAGTAGGAGCTGGGGCCTCAAAGTATGCATATAAAAAGTATGTGCACAATTTGCTAATAGAAGTAAATTGAAAAGCTATTTACAAACATGTGCTCTATTTTTAAAAGTGAAAGTTTAATTTTGACTTTAGTGTTCTTAAAGGAAAAAAAGGGAAGCTGAATGGTCTACAGCAATATATATGGGCAGTTAAAAAGAGATTGATAGACCAGTGCTCCTTACAGTTTGGTAAAAAGATGAAAACTTGGCAAAACACTTCACAACATCTTACATTATGTATCCTTTACACGTCTATCCTGAAATGCGTTGGAGAATGTAAGATGGCAGTAGATAATGTACATTTGTTCTGACATCATTGAGCATAAATAGATGAAAAGTTTATTGACCATCGTGGTAAATATGGTCCTGTTTTATTTATTATTTTACAAACCATCATTAAAGGGACAGTCAAGTCCAAAATAAACTTTCATGATTCAGATAGGGCATGTAATTTTAAACAACTTTCCAATTTACTTTTATCATCAATTTGCTATGTTCTCTTGGTATTCATAGTTGAAAGCTAAACCTAGGTAGGCTCATATGCTAATTTCTTGAAGACGTTGAAGACCACCTCTAATCTGAATGTATTTTGACAGTTTGTCACCACTAGAGGGCGTTAGTTCATGTGTGTCATATAGATCAGTTGTTCTCAACCAAAGTGACCTCAAGGCCCGGTAAATTTTAGCTAGACATGTCCGGGGCCCAGTAGTTTATTTATATATATATATATATATATATATATATATATAGATATATATATATATATACATATACATACATAGGGCCATGGAGTGTGGGGTCTGGCCCTGGAGGTTCGGTGCCCTTTCTCTGGCCCTTAATGTTGGGGGTCCTTGCTCTGAAGGATGAGGGGCCTGTTGGGGGCTGGGCAGGAAGGCTACCATGTTCATTTGCATACAATTTAATACATTTTGGTCAGTGTGAGACAGTGTTCCTGGGGCCTTGATTGGTCTCAGTCTGCACCTGGTTTGCAGTGGGGTAAGAGTGTGCAGTGGGGGCATGACAGGTCAGGGCCCACCAGCAGGGCTATCACGGCCCGGTACTGGGCCACGGCCCGGCTGTTGAGAAACCAGGATATAGATAATATTGAGCTCACACACGTGAAGTTACCTAAGAGTCAGCACTGATTGGCTAAATTGCAAGTCTGTCAAAAGAACTGAAATAAGGAGACAGTTTGCAGGGGCTTAGATACAAGGTAATTACAGAGGTAAAACATGTATTATTATAACTGTGTTAGTTGTGCAAAACTGGGGAATGGTTAATAAAGGGATTATCTATATTTTTAAACAACAAAAATTCTGGTGTTGACTGTCCCTTTAAAACAGGCACGACAAAGCACTGTATTTTAAAAAGATAAATGTTTTTAAGTGCACTACAAAAAATGTTTTTCACATAATATTTAAAGGGATATGAAACCCAAACATTTTCTTTTGTGAATCAGACGGAGCGTGCAATAAAAAAAAAAAAAAGCTTTTAATTTACTTTTATCATGAAATTTGTTAAGTTTCCATGGTATTCTTTGTTGAAGTGATTCCTAGGTAGGTAGCATGGCATCAAAATAGTGCTGCCATCTTGTGCTCTTGCAAATTTATAATATTCATTCAGAACTGCTGCCATATAGTGTTCCAAAGATGAGCATGCTTTTCAACAAAATATATCAAAAGAACAAAGGACATTTGATCATAGAGGAAAATTAGAAAGTTGATTACATTTGTATGATCTATTTGAATGATGAAAGATTTTTGTTTTTCGTGTCCCTTTAATGGAAACGTTACATTTATAATTAGTTAATTAATTTCGCTTCCCTGTAAATCAGCAGCTTTTAAGCTGATCTCTATCATGTAGTAAACTGACCGTACTAATGGGGTGCAGAGTGTTGAGCTATAATTTATTTTCTTTACTTACTTTACCTTATATTACATGTAAATAAAAAAATTAGACATTCTGTTAAAAAAAAAAGAAATAAAAAAACAAGTAATTTGCTATAGCACAGTCTATTTTTTGTTTCTTAAAGGGACAGTCTAGTCAAAATTAAACTTTCATGATTCAGATAGGGCATGTCATTTTAAACAACTTTCCAATTCACTTCTATTTTCTTATTTGCTAAATTCTTCAGATATCCTTTGTTGAAGAAATAGCAATGCACATGTGTGAGCCAATCACACGAGGCCTCTATGTGCAGCAACCAATAAGCAGCTACTGAGCATATCTAGATATGCTTTTCAGCGAGTGATATCAAGAGAATGAAGCAAATTAGATAATAGAAGTAAATTAGAAAGTTGTTTAAAATGACAGGCTCTTTCTAAATCACAAAAGAAAAAAATGTGGGTTTCATGTCCCTTGAATATTTTTTTTCATGCAAAACACCATATTTTGAAAGATTAACTAATGCTATTTCTGCAGTGCGAACATCCAATTCTCAGAATTGTAAACCAATCAACAATTTTCAAAGTTAAATACATGGAAAGAAGATACAATAGGTAAGGAAAGTGAATTTTTGTTTTAAATTATGCATTTTAAATTACAATATCAAACTGTGTCAATTTAACTTTATAATTTCCCAGACACATAATTTCCCAAATCCTCTACCATCAAAACGGTTCATTTTCTTGTTGCAAAAGGCAAAACATTTGAATAGGATTAATATTTAAGTTTTTGTAAGTTTAATAATGTATTAAATGGCCTTAAAATTAAATGTATTTTAAGTTGGTACATGCAGTAATAATTATAATACTGCTAATTTGAATTGAGTTGGAAAGAAAACAGTTATGCACTTTCAATGCCAGATGGAAAAGTTTATAATTTAGTGGGGCAGAAAGAAAAACAAAGAAAATAATTTGGGAAAAATCCAGTTTTGCAGAAAAGCTGTTGCTGTTATTTTGTAAAGTGATTCCTCCTGGCACTGAGAATTTATTGCATGTATTTTTATTTTATGCCAAACCAGCCTTACCATAATTTCTGTCCGTGCAATATATTTTCCTTGTGAGCAGAAACATTTATGTACCTAATATACATCTTATGAACAAGTAATTCCACAAATGATGTTTTTTTTTTAAAGATCTGTAGTTGCTACATAAATATATCTGGATTAGTCACAGACTCAGTCTTAAAGAGACAGTAGACAGTTATTTTTCTCACACTGTACTGCACATATTCTATTACTTAAAAGACTGAGGCCTAGTTTCCGTTGAGGTGCTATAATGTGGAAACTAGTGGTAACATAAAAATTCTCCATGGATTTTAATGGAGATACATTTTTTTACCACCAGTTTCCAAACTGTACCTCCTAATAAATGGTTAAATGCAAGTTCATGGCTGAGTGTCTTCCTTTCTCACCTGGATCTATAGTGCCAAGATTTCTTGGACACCTGCCAGGACTGGGAGATCTAGTTGTGGACGGAGCTTCATTTGTTCTGTGGGCAGGGCTGTGACGGGAGGGCAGGGCCAGCTTTATAATTGGCCTAGGTGTACCATGCTTATTAATAATCATAAAGTTTATTGTACTACATAAATAACATTTATTTTTCATAAATCCCACTTTACCTCTATTAAATGTCAAATAACCCTGATATCATGCACATCATTAAAAGGACATTATACACTCATTTTTTCTTTGCATAAATGTTTTGTAGATGATCTATTTATAAAGCCCATAAAGTTTTTTTTTTTAATAAATGTATAGTTTTGCTTATTTTTAAATAACATTGCTCTGATTTTCAGACTCCTAACCAAGCCCCAAAGTTTTATGTGAATACCGTCAGCTACCTTCTCCAGCTTGCTCCTGTTTGTGTAAAGGGTCTTTTCTTATGCAAAAGAAGGGGGGGGGGGTCTTATTTGCCACTTGCAGTGGGCTTTCCAGCTACCTTTTCAACAGAGCCAAACTGACAGCTTCTAAGTAAGTTTTTAAACAGTTTTATACTGGATTTTTATATCAGTATCTGTGCATCTTATTCTTTATAGTAGTGTCTATTACATGCAGTTATATGAAAATGAGTGTATACTGTCCCTTTAATATCAATGTTTCTTGTTTATAGAAATACTAGTGTTTATTATCTGAATGTGCTGTATATTGTGTATTCAGTCACCACATATCTGTTTAAATAGATGCCTTTAGTAAAACTTAAAACTAGTACTGGGATTTTTATTGTCCATAGATAATGCTTGCATTAGTAATTAGGGCTTTGTTTTATAATTGTACCATAAAAAAAATTGCAAATTTTAAAGGGACATGGAAGTATAATTTCAAAAATATTTTGTATGATCAAATTTACATCTTTCTGTTGGTATTTTTAGATGAAACTCCTTTCTAGATAGGTTAATCATTGGGTGTGCGACGTGCGTATGACTTGAGAATGGCAGCTGTGTTTGCTCCAATTTTGTGTTTTTTGTCTCCCATATGGTATTTCTTACATTACATAATTATTCTAAGAACCATGAAATGCAATTAGTTTCCTTTTGTTCCTTCATTTTTATCTAACTTTACATCAGATACAAGTGTATATGAACATTTTGATCCTTTATTTAAGTACTCTAATATGTGACTAGTACAATAATAACGGTATTGAATGTTTATTGAACCTGTGAACTTCCCATATTATCAATTTGCTCAATGCCCTGTGCTATCTAGACTTTTATTTTTACATTTCATGATAATTCTACTTAGAGAAAAATGATCTATCACAGACACAGGTTAAATGTGTTCAGAAGTAAATGTTATATAAATTATCTACATGGAAGAATTGCCTGTCCTTCAACCATGGACAAAGAAATGAGCTACAAATCTCTTTGTAAGTTTATGACGCTTCACTATGAGGTCTGTTACATGACTATTAAAATAAAATAATTGTTTTGCATGGACCTAGGACTAATGCTGTCTAGTCTCTTGGTAGTTTATTTTCCAGTTTTCCATTGTATAATGACATCAGAGAAGTAGACAGTTCATCAGAACTTATACAGTTTAAACAATGTAAAATCCAAACTCTATGCAAAGTATCTTCAATCGTGGAATACTTTACTATTTTGTTAAAATTTTGACCCCGAACTAAACATTTTACTGTATAAATAAAGCTTGCTTAGGCAGTATGTCTTGGTATAATTAAGGGGACAGTAAAGTCAAATGTAAAGTTTTGTGATTCAGAAAAATCAGAGTTTTAAACAACTTTTCAATTGAATTGTTATCTAATTTTCTTTGTTCCCTTTATATCCTTTGTTGGACATAATACATAGGAAGGGCTCAGGAGCAGCAGTGCACTACCGGGAGCTTGCTGCTGATTGGTGGCTCACCCATATTTGCCTCTTGCCATTGGCTCAGCCGGTTCAGCTAGCACCCAGTAGTGCAATGCTGCTCTTTCAACAAAGGATATCAAGAAAGAGAAACACATTTCATAGAAGTAAAATGAAAAGCTGTTTAAAATTGTATGCTCTATCTAAATTATGAAAGAAAAAAGTTTTTAATGTCCCTTTAAAGAATAGTATATTTATTGAACATAGCACATGAAAGTTGATACAAATAATATAAATCATTTTTATAAACCTTTTTTTTTATCATTTATCTTGCAGTATCACAAATGATCATGAAACAGAAGGGTATTTAGAAAAACTTACGCACTAGGTATTAATTAGAATCATATTATGCAGAAATGAGAGAGAAATAATTGCATTTCAGTTCCCTTTGCCTGAAGGTAGGGACACATAATACCATCCTGAATAATTCAAATTTGAGTTGTGCAATTGCTTGAGAATGTCCATTTCCTTTAGTTCAACAACAACAGTCTGTTTATTTTGTACAATGTGACGGCTTCCAGACGCTTGTGACACTGTGTGAAAAAATGATTTCAAGGAATGTTTGTGTTTTTTTTTTTTTTTTTTTTCTTTTTTTTGTTTCTCGTTTTCAAACTTTTAAAATGTTTGTGTGGTGCATTCTGGGTAGTACAAGTCAATATTTCATTAAATACAGAGACAATTCTGACTGTAACTGCGGTGGAGCCTGGTTTATAAAGTGAGCTTATGTATTGTCTAGTATCATACAGCTTTTGCAAACAAATGATACAATTCTAGGCTGTGTAATGGGCTGATTGCAGACTGTTATTTTACATTATTTATTTCCACATGTTATTGATGATCTGTTTTTTCAAGTGTGCCAAAATAAAGCCTTGATTGTATATTGCAAGGTTATCATTAGTGAGTGAAAAGAAAATGTATCTGCTTAACTATTAACTCTCCGATTTTATAAGAAAATGTTTCATAATCTAGAGAGCATTTCTGTCATATTGATGTCTAAACGTCTCTGATATTTTCTCAACATCTGCATTTCCTAAATCAGTAAAAGTATTAAATGGACTCTGATGCAAAAAATAAAATGCTCTAAAATGTTAGTCCCTAGCTGCTGCTGGTAACAATAAATATCTCCATTAACCCTTTCAGTCCCGAGAATTTTAGAGAAAAACTTAACTAAAGAACCGGCAAAATGTTCGCATTTTTGTTATTACTCAATTTAAAGGGATATGAAACCCAAACATTTTTCTTCTATGATTCATATAGAGCATAGAATTTAAAACAAAAAGTTCCCAATTTACTTTTATTATAAAATTTGCTTCATTCCCATGATATTCTTTGTTGAAGAGATACCTATGTAAGTATCTGGAGCAGTATATGGCAGAAAATAGTGCCGCCATCTAGTGCTCTTACAATTGGATAACATTTGTGCACAAATGCTGCCATATAGTGCTTCAGAAATGGGCAGTCTTCTAAGCTTACATCCCTGTTTTTCAACAAAAGATACCAAGAAATAAAAATAATAGAAGTAAATTAGAAAGTTGTTTGAAATCGCATGCTCTATCTGAATTGTGAGAGAAAAATAATGGTTTCATATCCCTTTAAACAGAAATATAGCCTTGTTTCTCTTATTTACCTATCAAAACTTTATATCTTTTTTTAGGTTGACAACCCAAGGTATTTATCTATGCTCATTTTGGTATATTTCAAGCCATAGTTTTGCTGCCAAATGCAATGATATTAAAGAACTCATTAACTTTTTCACAAACTTTGGGTCTTTCACTGAAGTTATTTACACGCAACTTATGCAGTCATAAGAAAAAAGGTTGTAAAAGCTTCTCTGAGATCCCCTTTGTTTAGAAATATTAGACATGCATGACTTTGCCATTGCTTTTTGCTAATTAGAAGGCAGCTAATTGCAGCTATAAAATAACTAATACAGAATTAATCTATAATAAACAAAAATAAGAAATCAAACACATTAATAGTTTGTATGCTGGACACAAAGGATATCTCTATATGAAAGTACAAGGCAATAGTCACAAAGTCCTTCTCTTCAAAATCAATGTTCCTCAGAAAGAAATGGAGAAAATAGGGCAAATGTGAAATCCCATTTAGGAATCTGGCAAAAGAGACCAAGGAGATATACTCACATTGCTTTGAGCAACAAACCTAGCTCAACGTCTACACACTTATTGAGACCCTCCACAGGTGAAAGGACAACTGGAACCAGAGCTTACTTAAAATGATTTTATGGTTGAAAAAGACTTACAATCAATCAAATCATTAAGGGACACAAAAACGCTGCTCAATATAACAATAGAAGACATTGGCCTCTCTAACCGTCAAAGTCAAGTAGTTTGTGTATAATCCCACCCACCTAGTCCAATAAAAATGTCCGACCAATACATTTGGCTTTCTCAAGGATCCTTGAGGGTTTTCTAATTTTTGTGCACTGAAAATGCACACTGCAAACTTTACGAGCATAACCTTGTACATATTTGTTCCTAATAGGCCTCAGCAGAAGTTATCAGATAAGGAATTGCAGTACAATGTAGATGTTGCTTACAAGTTGACATTGCCTTATCTAAACCTGTAGTGTGCATTGGCTCCTCTATTAAGGCAAGTGGTGGGTAGAGTTTAGCCAATGAAAAAGCAGAAAATCAGGTGTTAATTTGTTCTGAAAATGTTCACTCTCTGTTGATATATTAAAGTGATATTAAACCCACTTTTTTCTTTAATTATTCAGATAGAGCATGCAAATTTTAAGCAACGTTCTAATTTTCTCCTATTTTCAAATTTTCTTCATTCTCTTGGTACATTTATTCTCCACCCGGCCATCGCTAACCAGGTGCTGAACCAAAAATGGGGTGGCTACTAAGCTTACATTCTTGCTTTTCAAATAAAGATGAAAGAGAACAAAGAAACATTGATAATAGGAGCAAATTAGAAAGTTGCTTACAATTGTATGCTCTATCGGAATAATGAAAGAAAAAAAAAAATGGGTTTCATAGGCAAGGCAACAGTCAAGCATTGTAATTATAAGGTGTTTAATGTTACATTAAATTGTGGCCATGATTCATATACCTTTGACCTTACTTATGAAAACATCATATGGTGTCTTGGGAGAGGTGAATTTTTTTCCTTGTTTTCTAATCCATTTTACTTTATTTTTTTTTTTTTTTTATTTTTTTTAAATCAGCTTTATTAGTATGATAAAAATAAGTAAGAGCTGCCATTTTGAATTAGAAAAAAATCCTTCAATTAGAAAACAATATAATGATAAAATTGAGTTAAACACACACACCTTTAAAACAAAAGGAAAACTATATGAAAAAGGGATATTGCAGTATCCTCAGGTAGGATATTTAGACCTTCACAAAAGAAAAGCATACACAAATCGGAAATAAATCATGGCAGCTAATTAATTCAATATTGATGTAGACTGCCTAATCTGTCTGAATGCATTTTTTTCACTTACAGGACATATTACTCAAATTATTTTTGTCATCTTTATTAAAGAGCAGCAGTTGTATAGGTTAAAAATATGTTTTTACACAAAAAAAAGACTAAGCCAAAGATGTTAAATTTAAAGTGAAATTAATCATAAGTGCATGATTATACACAAGTGAGTTCTAGGATTCTGCTGCTCACTAGATGACAGGGACAACCCACACGTAAAAAAATTGGTTTATTTGGCACATCAATTTATAAACAAACAAACAAACAAAAAAGCACTGTAATCCTTTTTTTCTTTTTTAAATATTCTCTTTAAAATGAAACAGAGAAAATATTATATATTAAGCCCCCTTAATCACTAATATCACGTCATGGAATTTGCAATTAAATATTTAAATTGTGAGTCAATTTTATAAGTAATATGTTTAAATATCCAAACACTTCATGTAATAACATGTAGATGATCTGTTTTTAAATGTGTGTACATTTTGAACTATATTTTTACTTTTTATAAAAAAATAAATAAAAAAAAAATCTTAACATGTAAACTGGGCATGTGCATAAATTTGAACATTAAAAAATATTAACGTGGGAGGAGGTTTCTAATGACAACTGACAGAATGAGCGAAGAAGGTGTACAAGGAAAATATACTGCTTAATAAGAGGAAGGAAAGAGTGGATATGACAGCTGTGGGAGGGTCTCTTTAAGACAGTTATAGAAAGAAAGGTTTGGACTTGGATATAGAGCAGCTGGTGATCAGGAAATGCCACTGTCTGACTATTAAGAGAAGAAAGTAAGTTACAAAATTATGGATGACACTGAGTATAGCAGTTTTGTGGAGTGGGATAAGATGGAAATTGGGGGCCAGGAGCAAAGCCCTAAGGTTCTTAACTGTACAGATTACCAGGAGTTGAAGCAGCTGGCTCACCAGGGTTATTGGGTGAAGAACCATTCATTACGAGCTAAAGTATATAAAAAACGTATTAAGGATATCCCATGTTGTTCTGTGACTCCAGATGCATGTGTTTTTTGTGACATAGTAGGTAAGATTGTCTTCATTGGTGGCATTGCTTCTTCATTATAGCAGTGATAAAGCAGAGTGCTTTGAAAATGTGTCTCAAATTTTGGCTTGTAATGACCCCAACAGACGTCTGGTTGATCAGACTTTCTTAGCTTTTGAGTCTTCTTGCATGACATTTGGAGATCTTGCTGGAAAATATTTTCAGGGGCCACACAAACTTATGGTAGCAGTATCTGAAGATGTACTTGAGGTGTACTGGCAAAGATGGCTCTTTGGAGATCTTCCCTTCACTTACATAACCTGTGTGTTTGATATATTTTTAGTTGAGGGTTACAAAGTACTCTTTAGAGTTGCTTTGGCCCATCTTAAATTCTTCCACAAAGTCGGAGGTGGTTAGCCTATGGAATCAGAAAATGTAAAAAGAGACATCCAGACATTTGTAAGAGAAATTAGTAAGTCTGTTTCTCCTGAAAAGCTATTAGAGAAGGCCTTTTCTTTTAGACTTTTTCCCTGCAAAGAGATCTAGTTGTTACAAATGGCAAATGAAAAGTTCCTGATGCAGAAAGGAATCACAGTAAAACAAGAGACAGAATGTCCACCTTGCTGTCCATGCTGACAACTTCAGGTTGGAAATTGTAAGTGTGAAAGAAATGCGTGACATCTGGTCATGGATCCCAGAAAGATTTGCTCTGTCTCAGCCACTACTGCTTTTCACCAACCAGGAGCATGGTAACAGTCTCAGCAGGTTTTACTTACACTGTGAAGGACATGAGCATACACTTCTTTTGATCAAAACATCTAACATTGAGGTACGTGGTGCTTACCTCTCAACGGACTGGAGTGGGCGGAAAAGAAGTGGAAACAAGCTTAGCTTTTTTGGCACAGGAGAGTGCTTTGTATTTCTGCTACAACCAGAGGTAGAGCGTTACGAGTGCGTGATTATAAAGCACCCAGAGCTTGGTAGAACACCTGATGCATCCACTGCAAAATAAGCTAACTCTTCTCAGGGGTCTGCAGACATTCATGATCCTACTAGTTGCCTCTCTCCCTTCCTAGCAACCCGTCACTTCAACTTGCCTTCCAAAACAGCCTCAATGTTTATGGCGGGAAGCACAGACAGCATCATTATATATATATTATTATTATTATAGGTGATGGTGATGGGCAAGCACTTTTTACCTGGACTCCGGCCTGAACTACGGGAGAACAAGTAACTGCAATACATTCAACAACCAGCCACTATGCTCTGAAACCTTCCAGATCTCCATTATTGAAGTGTGGGGTTTCAAAGACAACATTAACAGTGATGGCCATCACTCTGAAGTCCATTGAACATACATAAAAAAATGTCACCACTTTGGAAGTCTCGGGTTGAATCTGTTGGTAAACCAGAGCAGAAACAAATGCTTCTACTGTTCATATCTGCAACTGGTAGAAGCATGTGTGATATGTTCTAATTGTTTGTGCTTAATAAGTCTGTACTTGTGTGTATATTATTTGTTGTACATATTTATACACACACACACAGGTGTGCACAATTCTAATTTCCTAGTATTGCCCTACACTTTTTATTAGACTTGCAACACTCAAACGTAAAAGAGCACTGAAACAAATCCAATAATAGTTTTCACAAAATAGTCTTATTTATTCAGTCACTTTTAAATGTGTACACTATTGATTATGTAACATAAATTTAGTTTCGCTACTTTATTCAGTCTTTCAATTGTTTCATCTTTGGACCAATGTTTATTATAGTCTAATTTTGTTACAGTCAAGTATAGCCATATATATATATATGAACTAGATCTGATATGCAGTTACTTTCAACCGTATCTGTTTTTTCAGGTTTAACTTATTTTACATTTTTGGGGGGTTTTATGCACTTTTTCTTTTCCTTAATCGATAAGCATTCCAGTTACCTCATTATTTGAGTCTTCATAAAAAGATCTTTGCTGAACATGATTGAAATCACAGTTTTGCACATCGTTACAAAAGTACTATGGTTTAATTAAATTGTCTTATGTAAATCATATTGGAAAAAAAAACAGAAGGTGACAGATTACTTTTTGAATATTAAACTCTTTAGAAAAGCTGGCGGCAACATTTTTCAAATTGATTGAAATGTTGGTGATGAATTATTCCACTGTAGGTTACAGGGGGTGATTTTGTGACACAAATGCATTAGTCGGTCAAGCTAGGTGTCCGGCTACATTGTTATTTTGTTCTTTATTAGGCTAACAATGATATAAATCTCCTGACTGAGGGATATATAATATAAAATTTGTGATGTAAATGGGATTATTCTAATTTTTTTTTTTGCTCAGTTGGTTCTTCTCTACTTATCTTGTTTTCACTGGCTAAGTGCTACTCTCGGAAGGAACTTCTCATTTCTTTTAGATTGAAAGAATACTTCAATTGTATCTAAGAAGACTTTAACATTTTTGTTAATTTATTATTATAAATTTTATGTTTGATCAATTTCAAATCAACTATGTACAAGGCTGGATTGGCCTACCGGGAGATTTCACAGTGAGCAGAAGCAGCTGGGGCTGGCAAGCTACAATTTAAGGGGTAGTACCTCAGTATTTTTTTTATCTACTCAGCTATAAGTATTAAGGTCACAAAGTATTTCCTGGTACGTTTTGAATGTCTTCTCTGGATCACACTATAAATAATCATTTTCACACTTTTAAAAGGATTGCTAAATGCAAATAAGTTGTGGGGTGCCTATATACAAATAATCTGGCTTTTTTAAAAAAAAATACAAATTAGTATAGTTTAATTCTGAGAAAAAAAAATATTGTGGGAAGAAATATCTCTGTAATCCCCTATGAGAAAAATGGTGCGTGCATTCTATAGACCCAATGGATAATAGGGATGGTCTTCAATTTTTACAGGGCTGCTTTTTATTTCCAGTTCAGGTGTAACTATGTACACAGTGGGTTCTCCAGCAACTTCAAAAACGAAGCATATTCCAGTGACTCACAAGTGTAATAAAGGTGTAGCCATGACATGTGGGGCATGTCATACAGGATATGTGTTGCATTCAGGGGCGACAAGCAGCCATTGGGCAACTTGTTGCATTTTACTAATATAGGCAACACAATCTATCTATACAAAGGAGATTTATTTTTGCGTATATCACATTTATTATTTATTATTTTTCTGAAAATTAGAATGTAAAGGATTATGTTTTAATTATATTATTTATTTATTTATAAAATATTTTACCAGGAAGGATAGATTGAGATTTCTCTCGTTTTCAAGTATGTCCTGGGTATATCCAGAAATTATGCCAGCACGTGGTCCTTATAACATCACACAAATGTGCAATGGAAATATTTATTAAATTACAATGTGCATAAAACCTTTTGCAACCTCTTGCATAGCTATGGCACCTCAACAGAAAATTATTAGGAATGAGCACACATGTTTAAATTGCATAACAAATCGTTCTCCTTGAGTTTTTTCCTACTATTTAAATGATCTGGTGCTTCTAACATTAAATTATTCAAATGTAAGATTTGAATGTTCATTCCCCTAGGTTTTCATTGAAGCCTGTGAGAATCAACATTCAGGTGTTAATTTTCATATAGTGTATTTGAATGTTCCACTTGATATAGGGAAAGTTACAGATATTTGAAGAAGAAGAAAAAAAATAATAATATTGAATGTTTGACAAATGTGCATAATAATAGTCATTGTTTTTAACGAATGTGGCAAAGCATTCACCCATCCCTATCAGTTATCAGAAGTACGGTGATATTTGTAGCTTATTATATGCCCAACTATGAATAAACATTGTGTGAGAGACTGGAATTATCTGTTCAACATTTAAAAAGAGGGATATTTATTGCATGAGCATACCTGGGAACTTTCAGAATGAGCTAACTCTGCAACTAAATACTGTATTTTGCTGATGTAGTATCTATGTAGCTTCATTTTTCCTGTTATATGCAGAACTTCAGATCAGTCCCCAAAACACTACAGCCCTCATTATCCATTACATGCTCACAGCAGAAGCCTGGACTTGCAACCCCTGTATAAGACAAACATTCATATCTGATTTCAGATCACATACCAAGGCTATACAGTCCCAGGGTCAGCCATTTGTCAACCCTCATAAGATCCCTCACCTTCAACTCCTTTGCAAGACACATGACAACATCTGACCCTGTAGTCCTTTGTAAGCCAAATAATGTAACTTCATCGGATCACCCCTGGCCTTGCAGTCTCTCTGAAGCCACAAACCCACTTCAAATCAGACCTTACAGCTCTGTATCCGCTATGTCAGTAACAAACCAACATCAGACTCCGGTCCTGTAGCCCATGTATAAGCCACATACCCACCTTAGATCAGACATCTGGCCCTGCAGCCCCTGTTTCTGTAATAGACCTTTTTTTACAGCAGACACATAATTTAATATACCCATTCTGGGCATTTCCCATTCTCGTGGCATGCTATCTTTTAATTGCATTATTAGGTAAATTTTTGGAAAACGGAGAGAAGAGTAGGAGACCATCAGGTATAGCTATTACACTATCTGAAAGCCAGGGAAAATGTATCAAGTCGTGTAAGGGATTAACTTCCAACATCACCTCCCAAACAGGAATAATAAACTAAGCCTTATACCCCTGGTGCTGAAATTTAGAAAACCCTGGTCAAATCTGGCATGTTTCTAAATATGTTAATGAAACTAGGATAGACAGGGGAATTTCCCTTTAAAAGATGGACTGTCCTTCCAGTAGTGGACCAGGGGGAGTAATAGGAGACTGTGATGTGGAACTAAGGGCCAGCTTAAATAATTTTGGGTTTAAAAAAAAATGTCCTATATTTTTAAGGTGTATGTTGCATTCATACTATTTTCACCACAATTTGCAAGTTAATAGTTTTAAACTTATAGTAGTATGTTTTGTTTTAAAGTTCTGTGGATGAAGTCAAGTTTAAATGACTGCTGTTGTTAAGAGTATTAGAGTGAATATACTAATCATTATGAATTGTCCATGGGTCCCTTTTACACTTGTTTTAGTAATTTGGAGGCTGCATTGTTTTCTCTTGGCTATAGCATACTTATTGGCAACATGACAATATCTGAGTGCAGGTGCTTCCTCTCCATCTGCTGTAAACTCTCCTTGAAGTTTAGATTTTATGACTCCCCTGAGCATGCTCCTGACCTCATGTGTTAACTCTAAAGCTGTTAAAATGAGTCTTCTAGAAACAGTTGGGTGACATTCAGTCTGATTAGGTAGCACAAAACAATTGTACAGTGCAGATTTTAGTTTACACATTACAAAGACAGTGTATATTGTAAATATCTTCATCATTTCTTACAGGTTTTTGATCCATACCTTCTAATCACCCTTTCTTGAAAAATAACAAGCAAAATAAACTTTGACCAAAAATTGAAGTGAAAGTATTCATGTAATCGTTCTCTTTAAATTATGTGCTAAATTAACTTGAAAAGAAACATTGAAAGAAGACAAACAGAAGTGATGAGCTGTCTATTTTAGGAACATCATAAAATAGAGAGGAACACCCATTGTACTATTTTTTTTTAATTCAATAACTTACATGTTATGGAATGGCAGTGGAATACTCTAATCATACCCATGAACCTGCAGCCCCTCTGTAAGCCACATGCCCACATTGAATCCCACATCAGACCCTGGGCCCTGACTCTGCAGCCCCCCTGTTATTATTATTATCAGGTATTTGTAGAGCGCCAACAGATTCCGCAGCGCTATAAGCATAGGCGGTATACAAGATTTATAGGGATCAAATGGGTAGAGGGCCCTGCCGAGATTTGCACTGTCGGCTCTTATGAAGGCGATCTACAAACAGCTGGGCTCATAGGCTTATATTCTAAGGGGTTCAAGGGGAAAGCAATGGAGCTAGGAAAGGTTAGTGTAGGGTTGTATGTACTGAATAGTAGAGTCTTAAGGGAGAGCTTGAAGCTGTTAAAACTAGGGGAGAGTCTTGTGGAGCGAGGCAGGGAGTTCCTCACATTTCCATCTACAGGACTTCTAGTGGAAGTAACAAGAAAGGAGGAGAATAGTAGATTGTGAGAAGAGCGAAGGGGACGGGTAGGAGAGTATCTGGAGACAAGGGGGCCTATTTAGCAAAGGTCTTATGGACCTGATCTGACAGTGCGGATCAGGTCCGCAAGACCTCGCTGAATGCGGAGAGCAATACGCTCTCCGCATTTAACATTGCACCAACAGCTCACAAGAGCTGCTGGTGCAACACCGCCCCCTGCTGACTCGTGGCCAACCATGCGCCAGCAGGGAGGTGTCAATCCACCCGATCGTACTCGATCGGGTTGATTTCCGGCGATTCCTGTCCATCTCATCAGAGCAGGCGGACAGGGTTATGGAGCAGCGGTCTTTAGAAACACAGGCCCACAAGCTCCGTTCAGAGCTTGATAAATGGGCCCCAAGGTCTGAAATGTAGGGGGAGCAGTGCAGTTGAGGGCTTTGTATGTCAGAGTGAGGATTTTGTGTTTAATCCTGGAGGCAAGAGGAAGCCAGTGAAGGGATTGGCAGAGAGGTGCAGCAGATGAAGAGCGACGTGTAAGGAAGATGAGCCTGGCAGAGGCATTCATTATGGATTGTAAAGAAGCTAGGCGGCAGCTAGGGAGATCAGAGAGGACGGATTTTGCAATAGTCAAGGTGGGAAAGGATGAGAGAGTGGATTAAAATCTTAGTTGTGTCTTGTGTAAGGAAATGTCTAATTTTAGAGATGTTTTTAAGGTGGAAGTGGCAGGCTTTAGCCAAGGACTTAATGTGAGGAGTGAAAGAAAGGTCTAAGTCAAGTGTAACCCCAAGACATCGGGCATGCGGGGTAGGGGTAATGATGGAATTATCAACAGTTATAGAAAATTGGAGGGCGGGGATTTTGGAAGAAAGGGAAAAAATAAGGAGTTCAATTTTGGAAAGATGTAGCCCCTATGAGCATCATGCTTATATTACACCTCACATCAGACCCCTGACTCTGCAGCCCCTCTAAAAGCCTCATGCCCATATTAGTCCTCACATCAAACCCCTGACTCTGCAGCCCATCTATAAGCCACATGCTCACATCAGACCCCTGACTCTGCAGCCCATCTATAAGCAACATACTCACATCAGACCCCTGACTCTGCAGCCCCTCTATAAGCATCATGCCGTATTACACCTAACATCAGACCCCTGACTCTGCAGCCCCTCTATAAGCCTCATGCCTACAACAGACTCCTTACACTGCACCCTTTCTTTAAGCCATATACTCACATCAGACCTCACATTAGACCCTTGATCATACAGCCCCTCAATAAGCCTCATGCCCACATCAGACCCCCAACTCTAGAGCCCTTTATATGCTTTATGCATACTTCAGACCTTACATGAGACCCCTAGCCCTGAAGTGACTCTATAAGCTTCATGACTGCATCAGTGCCCTGACACTACAGTTCCTCTATAAGCCACATGCCCACATCAGACCCCTGACTCTGCAACCCCTTTATAATCCTCATGCCTACATCAGATCACTTATCAGACCTTTGACTCTGCAGCTCCTCTATAAGCCACACGCTCACAGACCTCACACTAGACCCCTGACTCTGCAGCTCCTCTATAAGCCTCATGCCCACATCAGACCACACATACAATCCCCAACTCTAGAGCCCTTTATATGCTTCATGCAAAATTCAGACCCCACATCACACTCCTGACCATGCAGTGCCTCTATAAGCCACATGTCTTTATCAGACTTCACATTTAGACTCTTGAATCTGAAGTCACTGTATAAGCCATAAATACTCATTAGACCCCTGGCCAAGTAGTCCTCTATAAATCAAACACCCATATCAGACATCAAGACAAACAGTGACATCCCCAGAAGTTTCTTCTTGGAGGGCTGACTGGAGCTGCCTCAGTGCTTGGGCTGATTGGTTATGGGAAGCCAACATGAAATAATCAGCCATTATGCTGAGGGGCTATTGCCCCCCTGCACCCTGGCAACATCACTGAGGAAAAAATACCTGGTATCTCTACAATGAAGCACATATTGAGATCCATGAACACATTACATTTCTTTGTATTATGTGTGGGTGTATATCTATATATATATATATATATATATATATATATATATATATATATATATATATATATATATATATATATATATATATATCTATATCTATATATATCTATATATATATATATATATATATATAGATATATATATATATATAGATATATATATATATATATATATATATATATATATATATAACACATAGAAACACCCAGCACTCACCAGCTAGCTCACAGCTAAGATAAAATCACAACTGGAAAGGTTAGTCACCGCATCTGGTCAAATGGGAAAGCTCAGGCACCACGTCAAGGTCCTTTCCATCGCCTGAGTCCCTAACACAGCCACACCATCATGCGAGCTCACAAAGCCAAACAGACTGAGAACAAAGAAGGGGTGCACAGGTGGCTGTAATCACCCAGAGAAAATACAAAACATGGAAGGGAACTGCACTCCAAGACCGGACCAGCTATAGCAATTTAATTAAAGGTACAACTGACAGAAATCTCTGCAGGAAGTTGCTCATAAGGTAATTAGAAACCAAACTGCTTAATACACAAGGTTCATTTGTGTAGAAATTGCCTAACCCAGCAAATTGATGTACCCTGAGACCTGGAGATCACAGCTAAAGCCTTGAGTCTCAGTATCACATTCTAAAAGTTCCCATGTCTGAAGGGAATAAGTGAGTTAAGACACTTCTGTAAATTGTAAACAGGTTGTCAAAATCATGAGATTAATGTTAAAGGGACAGTCTACTCCAGACATTTTATTGTTTAAAACAGTGTTTTTCAACCAGTGTGCCGTGAGAGACCCTCAGGTGTGCCGCGGCAGACTGACAACAGTGCGGGGGTGTCCCTCTTTCAAATTTTGAAATATTGGGAGGTATGTGACAGGCTCATCAGGCATCATTTACAACCATGACATTGACATTCATTCACAGGCAATCATTATGATTGTTTGTAAATGAATGTCAATATGTCATGTATAGTTTGTAGGAGGCATGGCATGACAGCACAGTACAGTGTGTGTGTGTGTATATATATATATATATATATATATATATATATATATATATATATATATATATATATATATTGTATATATATCCTGTATTAGGCTACAATATGTGATTTTGTAAAATTTTGGGATGGTGGTGTGCCACAGGATTTTTTAATGTAAAAAAGTGTGCCACGGCAAAAAAAGGTTGCAAATCACTGGTTTAAAAAGATAGATAAGCCCTTTATTACCCATTCCCCAGTTTTGCATAACCAACACTGTTATATTAATATACTTTTTACCTCTGTGATTACCTTGTATCTAAGCCTCTGCAGACTTCCCCCTTATTTCAGTTCTTTTGAAAGACTTACATTTTGGCCAATCATTGCTGACTCATAAATAACTCCATGGTAGTGAGCACAATGTTATCCATAAGATGAACTAGCGCTATCTATCTGTTAAAAACTGTCAAAATGCACTGAAATAAGAGACAGCCTTCAAGGGCTTAACTTTCAACAAAGAATACCAACAGAACAAAGCAAAATTGACAGTAAAAGTAAATTGAAAAGTTGTTTACAATTGTATGCTCTATCTGAATTATAAAAAGTTTAATTTTAACCAGACTGTCCCTTTAAATTAAAGGAACACAAAAGACAAAAACAACCATCATGAATTACATAGAGTATGCAATTTTAAGAGAGTTCAGTGATCTAATTAACGTCATTCTCCTGGCATCTTTTGTTGAAAAGCATACCTAGGTAGGCTCAGAAGCATTAATGCACCACTGGAGCAAGCTGGTAATTGATGGATATGCATATATGTTGAGCTCTTATCAAATGTGCTCAGGTAGCTCTGAATAGCTTTGCCATTCTAGAGCTGACTTTTCAAGCAAGAATACCACGAGAACGAAGAACATTTGATTATAAAAATAAATTGGTAAGTTTAACCCCTTAAGGACCAGCGACGTACCCTGTATGTCGCTGGCCTTTTTTTGGGACTTGATTGTTTTATAGCACGGTCTTGCCACCAGCGTTGAGACTGCTCTATTCCACAAAGCCTTCTGGAGGGAGGGCATTAATAGCGTGTTCTTGCTAGACTTGTGCTATTATGTCCTGAAAAAACCCTTAACGACCAGTGACATACAGGGTACATTGTGGTCATTAAGGGGTTAAAAAAACTACATGCGAAATTTCAAGCCCTGTGTATGTGTGTATGTGAATATATATATAATGTTTGTGTATTGTCTGAGGTTTGACTGACAGATGGTTTTAAATATCATTTAAAAATTACATTTCTCAAAATATTGAAAGAAATTTTAGATATTGGATCATTTAAATTGGTCCAAGTGGAATGAAGATGCTATTTGTTTTTGATCATATATTTAAGTTGATTTATAATACATTCACTGAACATTTTTTTATTGAAATTGAATTAGCCCGAAAAACGTTCTCATTGTATGTGTCCAACATTCTTTATAAAACGTGGATATGACAAACCAGTTGGGAGGAATGGGAAATACATTTTAAAACCCGTGTCTGTAAAGAATTAGTGATAATATAATTGGCTGTGTCTTTTTGCATAATTTATTATTTTTGCATTATACAGTCTTTTAAGCTCTGTATTATTGAGACATTTCACAAGAGTATTTTTTTTCACTGTTAATATTACTGACCTTTTTATTTTAGTTCGCTTTTTTTACTTTGTTTAAATCCCTTAGAGACATGCTTTCATATTTCTATGATTTTGGAATACAACAGGTTAATTGCCAGCTATCACCATCACTACATACTATTAAAAGTGATCAATTAATAAGCAGGTTAAACTGGTGATGTAATTGATAAACCCCCGATATCACTATTGTGTTTGTTTTAATTATGTCCATATTTTAAATTAATATAAATGACAAGTTTAAAGAGGCAATAGGTTTTTTAAGGTGTTTTAATGTTATTAACGGCAAAGCTGAGGTTCAGAAAACATTTTCTGCTAAAATCAAGCACAAGGTTGTAACCAACTTAATAGTTGTTTAGAGTCAGTAATGCACAAATTAGAGCATGTATTTTTTTGTATTAAAATTATTTTTTTATTTTATTATTATTATCAGGTATTTGTAGAGCGCTAACAGGTTCCGCAGCGCTATGAACATAGGTGGTATATAAAAACAATTACAGGGATCAAATGGGTAGAGGGTCCAGCCGAGAGTTGCACTGTTGTAGTCGTCTCTTATGAAGGTGGACTACAAACAGCTGGGCTCATAAGCTTACATGCTATGGGATTTAAGTGGATAGCAGTGGAGATAGGAAAGTTAGTGTAGGTTGTATGCGTCCCTGAATAGTGGAGTCTTCAGGGAGCACTTGAAGCTTTTAAAACTAGGGGAGAGTCTTGTGGAGCGAGGCAGAGAGTTCCATAAGATGGGAGCCAGTCTGGAGAAATCTTGTAAACGGGAATGTGAGGAGGTAACAAGAGAGGAGGAGAGTAGGAGATCATGAGCGGAGCGAAGAGGTCGGGAGGGAGAGTATCTGGAGACAAGGTCTGAGATGTAAGGGGGAGCAATGCAATTGAGGGCTTTATAAATCAGAGTGAGACTTTTGTGTTTAATCCTGGAGGCAAGAGGAAGCCAGTGAAGGGATTGGCAGAGAGGTGCGGCAGATGAAGAGCGACGTGTAAGGAAGATGAGCCTGGCAGAGGCATTCATTATGGATTGTAAAGGAGCTAGGTGGCAGCTAGGGAGACCAGAGAGGATGGAGTTGCAGAAGTCGAGGCAGGAAAGGATGAGAGAGTGGATTAAAATCTTAGTTGTGTCTTGTGTAAGGAAATGTCTGATTTTAGCTATGATTTTAAGGTGGAAGCGGCAGGCTTTAGCCAAGGACTGAATGCGAGGAGTGAAAGAAAGATCTGAGTCAAGTGTGACCCGAAGACATCGGGCATGTGAGGTTGGGGTAATGATGGAGTTATCAACAGTTATAGAGACATAGGGTGTGGAGATTTTGGAAGAAGGGGGAAAATAAGGAGCTCAGTTTTGGAGAGATTTAGCTTGAGGTAGTGAGAGGACATCCAAGATGAGATATGAGAGAGACAGTTAGTGACGCAGGTTAGCAAGGAAGGAGATAGTTCTGGTGCAGAGAGGTATATTTTGGTATCGTCGGCATACAGATGATAGTGAAACCCATGGGACTTTATTAAGAAACATAATAATGAGGAAATGTAGATTGAGAAGAGAAGGGGACTGAGGACAGAGCCTTGCGGTACCCCAACAGAAAGAGGTAACGGGGCAGAGAATACCCCAGCGAAGGCTACACTAAAGGTACAGTTAGACAGATAGGAAAGAACCAAGAGAGAGCCATGTCACAGATGCCGAAGGATTGGAGGTTATGGAGCAAAAGAGGGTGGTCAACAGTATCAAAGGCTGCAGACAGATCAAGGAGGATAAGTAGAGAGAAGTGGCCTTTAGATTTTGCTGTAAGTAGGTTGTTGGTAACCTTAACAATTGCTGTCTTTGTTGAGTGAAGGGGCGAAATCCAGATTGCAGTGGATCAAGGAGGGAGTTTAATGTAAGGAAATGGGGATAGATGTGCATATACTAGTTTTTCAAGATGCTTTTAGGCAAGAGGGAGTAGGGAAATAGGGCAGTAGTTGGATGGGGAGGTAAGATCGAGAGAAGTTTTTTTGAGAATAGGTGTGACTAATGCATGTTTAAGAGATGTGGGAACTATACCAGTGCTGAGGGAGATGTTGAAGATGTGTGTGAGTATAGGGGTAAGGGTAGAAGAGAGGGAGGGGAGTAGTTGTGAGGGGATGGGTTAGAGGTGACAGGTATTGAGGTGAGAGGATAGTATAAGGGCAGAAATTTCTTCCTCTGTAACAGGGGCACAATAGTTAAATTTATGGCTATGTGAGTTTTGGATGATTGTGAGCTTTTGAGGGGGTGGGAGACCGGTAGTATGTTGAGAGCTGATTTAAATTCTGATGGAGTCGATTTTATTGTTGAAGTAGCTTGCAAAATCTTGAGCTGAGAGAAAAGTTGTGGTTGGAGGTGGGTGTGGGTGGAGAAGAGTATTGAATGTGGAGAACAGACATTTTGGGTTTGAAGAAAGAATAGACATAAGAGTGGAGAAGTAATGTTGCTTATATAGATTAAGGGCAGAATAGTAAGAGTTGAAGATGCATTTATAGTGAAGAAAGTCAGCAGAACTCCGAGATTTCCTCCAGTTTCGCTCAGCAGTACGGGAACATCTACATAGGTACCGTGTCAGAGGAGTATGCCAGGGCAGAGGATGAGTGTATGTTTTGCGAGCTATGGTATGTGGGGCCAGATTATCAAGGACCGATGTAAGGGTGGAGTTATAGTGGCCGATAGAGTCATCAGGACAGGAAAAAGAGGGGATAGAAGAGAGAAGAGGTTCAAGAGAGCTAGCAAGCTGTTGCTGATCTAGTGATTTGATACTTCTGTGAAGTTTATTCTTTGGTGTAGAAGGAGGGAGAGTTGTAGGGAGGGAGGTGATGCTACAAGTGAGGAGGTGGTAGTCTGAAAGAGGAAAAGGTGAGTTTGTGAAGTTTGAGATAGTGCATTGATAGCTGAAAATCAGATCAAGGGAGTGACCATCTTTGTGAATGGGAGAGACAGTCCATTGTAACAGCTCAAAAGAGGAAGTGAGTTGCAGAAGTTGTTTTGCAGAGGAGGCAGTGGTATTATCAACAGGGAGGTTGAAGTCACTGAGAATGAGGGCAGGGGTATCTGTGGAAAGGAAGTAAGGTAGCCAGGCGGCAAAGTGATCTAGAAATAGAGTTGCTGAGCCAGGGGGGCGGTAAATGACTGCAACGTGTAAAGAGAGAGGAGAGAATAAGCAAATCATGTGTGTTTCGAATGAAGAAAATGTGAGGGAAGAGAAGGGCTGTATTTGTTGAAAGGTGCAACGAGAGGAAAGTAAATTACCAACACCACCTCCTTGTCTATTGTCAGACAGGAGTGTGGCTGAAGTGGAGACTCCATGTGACAGTGCAGCAGAGGAAGCAGTGTCTGAAGGAGAGAGCCAAGTTTCTGTGAGAGCCAGAAGATTGAGAGAGTGGGAGATAAAGAGGTCATGGAAAGAAGTAAGTTTGTTGCAAATAGAGCGAGAGTTCCAAAATGTGCAAGTGAAGGGGGTGGTGGCTTAAGATGCAAGAGGAATGACATTAGGGTTAACATAGTTTTGTTTTTGAAGTCTATTGAATGGTACACATGGGTGTGCAGGGCAATGAAAATGTGGGGGACTGGGATTAGGGGAAATGTTGCCAGCAGCTAGTATGAGCAAGAGGGAGAGTGACATGAGATGCAGATTTGCAGTATTGAGACTGTTTTTGTGATGAGTTGCAAGGGGGAGAGAGAGTCTTTAGGAATGTGTGAAGTTCATTAATACAAAAGTAAGGTGAGGTTAAGAGAGATGGGCTAATGAGCAGTCCAGGTGGTGAGGGGTAAGGAGTAATTGAGTAAAGTAGTTTGCTAAACAGACAAAAGGTGGCAAAAAGGACTATGAAGATATTTAGCATTTTTACAAAAAATAGTCAGTGTATAAAACTCAGTATTAAAACAGAACTTACCTTATATCTTGTCCAATTCTTGTATAATTTGTTGTGCTTCACTTATAAATGTTCACTTAAGGGATGTGAACAGATGATCTTACAATACTGCTATCTAAACCTGCATTGCTAACCCTGCATTGCTTCCCCTTAGCAGAGTTTACATTTATAGGCCAGAGCATTCAGCTGATTCAGCAGATTAAATACATAAATTATTACAGACTACAGGCAAATGCAAAAAAAAGATTTGTAGTACAAATGACACAAGAACAGGAATTGGCAGGATTTGAATGCAGGGACTATTCAGCTGCCGATTTGGTTAATTCCGATAGCGAGCGCTGAGAAAGCGCTTTGAGTCCCACTGGGAGAAAGGTGCTATATAAATACTAGTTATTATTATTATTATTATTGTAGTACAAATGACACAAAAACGGGGAAATTGGAAGGATTTGAATGCAGGGACCCAATTCACATACCAAAGAGAGACTTGTAGTACAAATGACACAAAAACAGGGAAATTGGCAGGATTTGAATGCAGGGACCCAATTCACATACCAATGAGAGACTTGTAGTACAAATGACACAAAAACAGGGAAATTGATAGGATTTGAATGCAGGGACCCAATTCACATACCAATGAGAGACTTGTAGTATAAATGACACAAAAACAGGGAAATTGACAGGATTTGAATGCAGGGACCCAATTCACATACCTGAAAGCAGAAGAAAGAGTTGGTTAACTCAGCATTCCTTAGCAGATGTCAATTGGCAGTTTGTTAGTTAGTAAACAGCAGTGTGGTATTATTCTTGTATAATTCATTGTGCCTCACTTATAAATGTTCACTTAAGAGATATGAACAGATGATCTTATAATACTGCTATCTAAACCTGCATTGCTAACCCTGCATGTATTAAATGTATTAAAACCTGCATGTATTAAAATGACCCTTTTACCCTTTCCCGCCGTTAGGACGGCATGAAACATCCTAATTGGGATCGAGGGCTGGAGGGCGTGCCTAGAATCATAGGCACTCTCCCCAGACCCGATCCCATCTTTGAAATCACGCGATCACATGTATGATCATGTGATGTTAGTTTTTTTACTTATTTGTTTACATCGGAACTTTGTTCCGATGTAACAAATAAGTACAGGCAGGAAGGGGTTAAAGTGAACCAATCACAGAAAGCACAATGAAAGCATCTTCACAATTGTCCCAAAAGGATTTATAAACTCAAGTTTCCTGTCATACATATGACTAAACAAAAAAAAAATTGCACAAAAAGGCAATGGTGTAATGAAAACTAATGTGTCAATCAAAAGTAAACTTTCATTTTTATAAATTGTATCTACTGAGTGATATCACCACTCTCCACACATAAATACACACTCGGTAACAGGAACACTAAAGTCAAAATTAAATTTACATGATTCAGATAGGACACACAATTTTAAGCAACTTTCTAATTCAATTCCAAAATCAAAATATCAACAACCTTTTTATATGCACACTTTTATTATGCTCCTACTGAGCATGCTCCTACTGAGCATGTGCAAGAGTTCACAGTATGTACGTATTTGCAATTTGTTATTGGCTCATGGCTGTCACATGATGAAGGCAGAAGGAAAATTAAACTAACTTTGAAATTTGTCAGAAAAAAAATCTACCACTTATTTGAAATTCAAACTAAGGGGTCTATTTATTATTGTGCAGATGGACATAATACGATGTAGCGTATCATGTCCGCCGCACAGCAATAAATGCCGACAGCATATGTTCTTGTGATCTGCTGGTGCAATGCCGCCCCCTGCAGATTCACGGCCAGATTCGCGTATTCGATCGGGTTGATTTCTGTCTGCAGCCTCAGAGCAGGCAGACAGGTCATGGAGCAGCGGTCTTTAGACATGGGGCATCAAGCTCCATACGGAGCTTGACAAATTGACCCCAATGGGCCGATTCTTTGATGCAGCTGTTTCCACGCGAGCCTTCAGGCTTTCCGGAAACAGGAGTTAAGAAACAGCGGTCGTCCGCCACCTCTGAGGGTGAATCTGCAGGCATTGCGCAAGCAGTTCATCAGAACTCTTTGTGCAATGATAAATGCTGAAAACGTATGTTGTCGGCATTTATCGATGTCTACGGATCATGTCCGCCAGACAGTTGATAAATCGGCCCCTAAATGCTTTTGCATTGTCTTTTTATTATGCATATGTTGAGTATGCAATTCTACTGTATTTAAAGGGTCAGTAAACCTTAAAATTAATGTTATATAATTCTGCACATAGTGCAGAATTATATAACATTATATTAGCCAACCATTATTTAACATAATATTGCCTTTTTATTTTTAGCAAAAAACGCTGTTTTACAGACCCGCTCTGTGGGCTCTGCTGAGCGGGTCTGGTTTTTTTCCTCAGCGCATCGGGCCAGCTGTATAGTCACAGCCCGGCCCGACCACGCCATAAGACTAAGTGCAGCTCGCTCCTGCTGTCAGACGTTTAAAAAAAACAAAAACTTTAAAGGGACATGAAACCCCACATTTGTCTTTCATGATTCAGATAGAGCATGCAGTTTTAAACAACTTTCCAATTTAGTTCTATTATAAAACTTACTTCATTCACTGTGAGCTAGCTGAACACATCGAGTGAGTCAATGACAAGAGGTATATATTTGCAGCCACCAATCAGCAGCTAGCTCACAGTACTGCATTGATACTCCTTGGGATGACATAAGTTAAAGATTTTATCCCTGTATGAGCCTACCTAGGTATGATTATCAACAAAATACAAAGGATACCAAGAGATTGAGTGGAAAGATTTTTAAAATTGCATGCTCTGTCTGAATCATGAAACGAGTCTGTGTGTTCGTGTGGGAAGTGGTGGTATCTTTATTCTTATATATATATATATATATATATATATATATATATATATATATATATATATATATATATATATATATATATTTATATATATTTTGCAAAGTCCACTTTTGATTGACACATTAGTTTATGATTACATAATTGCCTAGGAGCAATGGTTTTGATATTAGATGTTACTAATGCAAACAACTTTGTTTATCTTTCTTTCTAGAACGGTAAGGTGTTGGATTGGATTACTGCGTTGGATTAGATTGCTAGGGTGTGGTGTAATGGTTGGATTGCAGAAGTTTAGTCAGATTTGCTAAAACATTGCTGGGTTTCTTGGTAGAGCAAATAACCTAAGCTGCAGCGTTTCACAGAATTTACATGTTATTTTGGCAATTTTCACTGCTGCTGTGACAACGAGGTGGTTTGGCAATGCGCAATCATTGAATCTTGTGTATGCTTCTTCTTGTGTGAAAGGGAACAGAGCATTCACTGTTTTATAAATTCCCATGAGGTGTAGGCTTGGAATCATAGCCAGAGTTATTAGTACGTTTTTCCCTTTTTTCCCAAATTTTTCATTTGTTTATTGAGTATTTATATCAAAGAATTATCTGCCAACTTGTCTGTCATAACATAATAGAGGTAACACCTAGCTCGGTGTCAGATTAACAGATACTCTTTAATAATAATGATTAAAATTATAATAGTTTAAAAAATATATCTATAGATTATTTAGAATTCTTTACAGTATGTTTAATAATTGATCATATTTTAAAATATTTTATATGTAAAGATTACTAATTCTTCATGTGAGCTAGCCCGATACCAGGTTAGAACTAAATCGCAAAACACAAGTTGCATTACGCATATTTTACATTCCTATGTTCTTCACATAGAATAAATTGTAATTTTTATTATTAAATATATATTTCTATATATATATGATAATGTTAATGTAAAATCGATATCTATACCTATATTTCTATAGGAATAGATATACAGGTATAGATATATACAGAGATATATATATAGAAATATGTATTTACAATAAAAATGACATTATCCTGTATGTGAAAAACATTGGAATGTTAAATATCTACAGTAAATATACAGTAAACAACATAAATACATTTGTGCACATACAGTATCTCACAAATGTGAGTACACCCTCCCATTTTTGTAAATATTTCATTATATCTTTTCATGTGACAACACTAGTGAAGAAATGACACTTTGCTACAATGTAAAGTAGTGAGTGTTCAGCCTGTATAACAGTGTAAATTTGCTTTCCCTCAAAATAACTCAACACACAGTCATTAATGTCTTAACCATTGGCGACAAAAGTGAGTACACCTCTAAGTGAAAATGTACAAATTGGGCCCACAGTGTCAATATTTTGTGTGGCCATCATTATTTTCCAGCACTGCCTTAACCCTCTTGGGCATAGAGTTCACCTGAGCTTCACAGGTTGCCACTGGAGTCCTCTTCCACTCCTCCATGACGACATCACAGAGCTGGTGGATGTTAGAGACCTTGAGCTCCCCCACCTTCCGTTTGAGGATGCCTCACAGATGCTCAATAGGGTTTAGGTCTGGAGACATGCTTGACCAGTCCATCACCTTTACCCTCAGCTACTTTAGCAAGGCAGTGGTCGTCTTGGAGGTGTGTTTGGGGTCGTTATCATGTTGGAATACTGCCCTGCAGCCCAGTCTCTGAAGGGAGGGGATCATGCTCTGCTTCAGTATGTCACAGTGCATGTTGGCATTAATGGTTCCCTCAATGAACTGTAGCTCCCCAGTGTTGGCAGCACTCATGCAGGCCCAGACCATGACACTCCCACCACCATGCTTGATGGTAGGCAAGACACACTTGTCTTTGTACTCCCACCTGGTTGCCGCTACACATGCTTGACACCATCTGAACCAACTAAGTTTATCTTGGTTTCATCGGACCATAGGACATGGTTCCAGTAATCCATGTACTTAGTCTTCAGCAGACTGTTTGCAGGCATCATGTTTAGAAGAGGCTTCCTTCTGGGACGACAGCCATGAAGACCAATTTGATGCAGTGTGCGGCGTATGGTCTAAGCACTGACAGGCTGACCCCCCATCACTTCAACCTTTGCAGCAATGCTGGCAGCACTCATACGTCTATTTCCCAAAGACAACCTCTGGATATGACGCTGAGCATGTGCACTCAACTTCTTTGGTCGACCATGGGGAGGCCTGTTCTGAGTGGAACCTGTCCTGTGAAACCGCTGTATGGTCTTGCCCACCGTGCTGCAGCTCGGTTTCAGGGTCTTGGCAATCTTCTTATAGCCTTGGCCATCTTTATGTAGAGCAAAAAATATTTTTATCAGATCCTCAGAGTTCTTTGCCATGAGGTGTCATGTTGAACGTCTAGTAACCAGTATGAGAGAGTGTGAGAGTGATAACACCAAATTTAACACACCTGAGACCTTGTAACACTAACGAGTCACATGACATTGGGTAGGGAAAATGTCTAATTGGGCCCAATTTGGACATTTCCACTTTGGGGTATACTCACTTTTGTTGCCAACGGTTTAGACATTAATGACTGTGTAATTATCAGATGATACAAGCACTTTAGGCTCTCTGAGCAAATGCTGTGTTTAAAATGCTGGTGCGTGGTGCATACTTAAATACACCTTTAAAACAGCAATAACTGTGATGAGAAACATGTTTGCTTATACAAGAATATTACAAAAATGTTTCTATTTAAAACTGAAATGCATCCATGTCCATTCCAATTTTTTAGCCTAGAAACGGAGTTTCCACTATATGGAAGGCTAAAAAAATGAGTGTAGTGATGAGAAAAATAGGGCACAATTACTGATTGGTATTGCAAATGAAAGATAGATCATTGGGTAAAATGTTATATTTGTTGTCTGGCCAAACCATGGTTCCCACGGATAGGGAATATGTTAGTTCAGTTACAAAACCAATGAAGCCATGTGGTTTGGTGGTAAAAGCCACCTTTTATAATAGCAACCATTGGAAATTAAACAAACAAAGAAAAAAATGATGAACTACACAGTTTTGCTCCAACTTGGACCTAGTCAATCAAAGATTTTCACTATTTCATTATAATTTAACTTTATTGTACAGCGTTGATGACTTGTGGTAAATTCTATGCCAATTAAAAAGCTTATCCAGA
>NC_069502.1:1135170327-1135282827 GCF_027579735.1 Bombina bombina
ATTTTGTTTCATAACACTGTGCTGATTTTAAGACTCCTAACCAAGCCCCAAAGTATCGGATGTAGACCAAGGTCTACAGATTTGTGCTGCTATTGTTTATGTAATCTGTCTTTTCATATGCAGTCAAGAGGGGGAGTGTCTGTTTTTTATGCTTTCCCAGCCCCTTTCACTTGGTGTCCCAGCCTAACCAAATCAACAGTGCTAAACTGGGAGCTGCTATGTAAGTTTTTAAAATGTTTTATACTGGATTTTTAGATCAGTATCTGTGCATATTCTTCTTTATAGTAGTGTCTTTTACATGCAGTTATAGTATATGAAAATTTGTGTACACTGTCCTTTTAAATGACCCATAATGATCAAAATCCTAGAAATAAAAAAACATACACTCGAGATAGTAAAATTGCCCTCCAAAGGTTTAAGTTACCATATTTAAATTTTGTTCCTATATTGTATTAGTGTAAAATATGGATTCAAATAACTTTGTCATGTTAAATAATAAAAGATCGTAGGACATTATGCATTCCAATATTATGCATGTGACCCTACTTATAAGCAGGCCAGTGCAAAGTTGTCCGGAAGGTATATATCACAACTATAGATGTGAACAGCTGCTAATAAAAACATACAAAGAATATACTTGAGTTCTACAGTCATTAACCCCTTGAGTGCTAACGACGGCTCAGAGCCGTCGCTAGAACTCAACTATCTTTTTGGTGATCTGGGGGCTCCCACCCGCTCCTACGCCGGAGATCAGGCCTGCATAGTGACAGGCATCGCCGGGGCTTCCCGTTACGTGCGGTGACGTCATGCGTAATGACATGATGACGTCACTGCGCAACTTTATTTAAAATTGACAATACAAAGTATAGGGAAAGGGGGCATGCTGCTTAGAAACCTGTATCTCAGGGATCTGAGCAGCTACAGACCCCCAAGACCCACCATTGGAAAGGTAATCGCCTGACCTTTCCAATGGTATGAGTCTTGGGGATCTGGGGGGGAAAAAAAGTCAAAACATTTTTTTTGTTAAAAATTGTAAAAATTAGAAAAATATTAAATCCAGCTTAGCACTCAAAATATTGGCCACACAAATTATCTCTAGCAAGGAGATTACCAGTTATCATACAGATATTCAAAGATGTTACGAGTGTAAGGTCAGGCAAGATCCCTTGAGTCCTTGAAATGGAATATTATAAAGTGGATACAACAGCCCTAGAATAACAAATAATCAAAAGGCTGTAGAGTTGACCATGGAGATGTTTTTAACCAACCGAGCAATGTCATAGCCAGGGGACAGTTCAGAAAGCTCTTATATTTAGCCTATGCCCTGCTGTACACAAATTCTTAAATCCCTGTGGGAGCATAAGAAACACTAAAATAGTTGTGCTTTACTTAGCATTTCGCACTCAGCAAAAACAAGCTCACCACAAACCATCTTTTTATTTTCATGATTCACATAGAGCGTGAAATCGTAAACAGCTTTCTCATTTACTTCTATTATCACATTTTCTGCATTCCCTTTGTATCTTTTGTTTTTTGTTGTTGCAGGGACGTAAGCTCAGAAATATGCACTGTCTGGAACACTATATGGCAGCAGATCTGCAAGAATGTTATCCATTTGCAAGAGCAGTAGATGGCAGCACTGTTTCCTGTTATGTAGCGCTTCAGACACTCACAGAACTATCTCTTCAACACATTTGATAACGGATGCAAATTTGAAACCTTTTTTTTAAATTGTATGCTCAGTCTGAATCACAAAAGAAAATTTTTGGGTTTCATATCCCTTAAAGTTTTCTGAGGTCCCAGTAGTGACCCTGTAATAAATTAACCAGCATTTGATATAGTCACACTAATTTGCCAGAAGTGATACATTGAGATCAGGGGCGTATTAAGGTTTTGTGCTGCCCTAGGCACTCAGAATCTGCTGCCCCCCCCCCCCCACATGGATTTAGGTAATTTTTGGCCATATCATTTTTTGGTCAGGGAGTTTTTTGACACTTTTTTTATTTTTTTGACATGAGCTCAGCGTCAGAATAGATTGATTTGCAATTTTATTTTAAAATAAAATAACAAAAAACCTCCTCAATTGTTTCTTACTTTCTCCCCAGCCCAGCAGTGTGTATTTATTAATATAATACATCAGTGACGTCAGATGATAGATAATAAAACAGCAAGGGGGCCTTGTTTCCTATTATGCCATTAATTCATTGTTGTAAAACGGAAAGTAATAAACTAGATTTCAGAGCAGTGCAGCGCCAGCTTTGTAAAATATTACCAAGACAGAGCAAGAGGCTAATTTGTGTCAATAGTAAGAGCAAAAAAAGATACCTTACAAGTACTATTCTGCTATGTGCCGGCTGGGTCACCCCCTCCTCTCCAGTCCAGTCCGCTCTGTCTCAGGCTCGGCTCCACTGACGCTCTGATCCCACTCACTCACTGACTCGTCGACACTGCAGTGTCACTGACTGAAGACAGTCTAATCCGTCCGTGTACTGTCCATCTTCGTCCGCTTCTGTCTTTTTCTCACTCACCGCTAAGTCGCTTAACTCCAATGCCCTGGGAGGGAGATCACATGCGCACGTGCGTGGCTCCCTTCATCCATGTGCGGCAACTGTGAGCAGACAGGAAGGCAGGCGGAAGTTGGAAAACGTCACGTGACCTCAGCAAAAGTTGGATCACATGACCGCCGCACAGGAATTTGTTTTTTAAATGCCAAGTTGCCAACATATCAGTGCCAGTGCCCCCCCCCAATCTGTCGCCCTAGGCACCTGCCTTGTTGGCCTATGCATAAATATGCCCCTGATTGAGATGAAACCTGCTGACAGTGGATTATCCTCAAGTAATAATGAAAAATGTCTGCTTTATTCTCTTGTGCCACAATTTGCAGCTAGTTGGGTCTTCTTTATAATAGGGAAGACAAAAAACACCCTATATACCCTATTTTCAACATATCCCAAATAATTATAGTTAATTATTGTAGTAATAATGGCCTTTCCTTGAGGGACAATGGAATATTATGTACCTATGGTGTCTGTGAGATGTATGAAATAGTAGAATGAATTGAAGTTAGAATTGCAGTGTGCCATAGAATGCAAGATGGCTCCCAGACTGCCTCACCCCCACTGAACTAAAGTAATCAAACAAATGTAGTCTCTAAAATATTGCTAATGTAGTCTGATATATGGTTAAAATAGGCTGTAAGGTGAGCATACTGACAACAGTTCCAGTTTACAAGCATCACATTCCAATATTCTCTTGCAGTGATAGTTACTTTATACATGAGAAATCCAGTAAAAACTGTGTTTCCTGCAAATTCTACCAATAAGAAATTCTAATTTTCAAAAGATAAATTACCAAGTGGTCGCACTATTTATGACTGTTTCAGTCAATTCTTTGGGGCCGAATTATCAATGTGCAGGCTGACATGATACGCATTTATCTTCGCACAAGCATTTTACTAGAAATTCTTGTGCAATGCCGCCCCCTGCACATTCAGGGGTTGTCAATCATAGCAGGGGGTGTCAATCAACCCGATCACATGCTGCTTCTTAACTGACTGCTCCTTCTTAAGACCGCTGCTTCTTAACTCCTGTTTCTGGCGAGCCTGAAGGCTCGCGCAGAAACAGATGCATTGGGGCCGATTGACGGCTTCAAAAATTACCCCCTTTATGTTCAAAAGTAAATGTTGCAGCAAATTCTCTTGTATGTTTTAGCTTGTGCTTAGCTACTGAAATTGAAATACTAATCTGACTTTCCAAAAGCTTCTGCTGAATTTTGTACCAGAGACATTTCTAGGTCTAGGGACTAACTTTGCCATACATATAAACTGAAAGGTTAGAATTATATAGTGAACATTTACATATGCCAACAACCCGGGCCGGACTGGGAATAAAAAGCAGCACTGGAAAAATATAAAGACCAGCCCTATTTTCCATTAAGTCGGTAGATTGTACATGCCCTATTTTTCTCAAAGGGGATTAATAGGACACTCTTTCCCCAATATTTTTTTTCAGAATTAAATTATATTACTTTGTATTAAATAAAAATGTCAGATTGATGTTATATAGCAACCCTACAACCTAATTGCATCCATTAATCAGCAGCAGCTGCTGCACCCCACCGGGAAATCTCCTGGTATCCTGGTAGGCCAATCCGGGTTTGCCAACAACCCAGCTTTTCAACTGCAGTACCTGGTGTAGTAGGTTTGTACACTGCAGAGTAATATAAACGCAAACCCTACATTTATTAACAAGTTACAGAAAATTGAGAAAGTGAAAGACCATAGTAGGGGTTTAATCTAAGCACTCTTTCCTATATTAATGTGTAAATTAAAAGTTAAATACTTTATTGGGTTAACTTTAAAATAAGGAGAGTAATAACTCCTTAAAGTGAATGTCAATTTTGATGCTAAAAAGCCCGGTTTTTAAAAATTCGATTAAAAACAGGGGCACTTTAATTCACCAAAATTTACATTTCACTCCTGTTGTGAAAAAAAACTTACCTTTTAAACTTATGTGTATGTGTGTGTGTATATATATATATGTATATGTGTATGTGTGTGTGTGTATGTGTGTGTGTATATATATATATATATATATATATATATATATATGTATATGTGTATGTGTGTGTGTGTGTATATATATATATATATATATATATATATATATATATATATGTATATGTGTGTGTGTATATATATATATATGTATATGTGTATGTGTGTGTGTGTATGTGTGTGTGTATATATATATATATATATATATATATATATATATATATGTATATATGTGTGTGTGTATATATATATATATGTATATGTGTGTGTGTGTATATATATATATATATATATATATATATATATATATGTATATGTGTGTGTGTGTATATATATATATATATATATATATATATATATATATATATGTATATGTGTGTGTGTATATATATATATATATATTTATATATATATATATATATATATATATATATATATATATATATATATATATATATATAGTAAAGTAGAAAAAAGTTGCAAGCAGCGGTCTTAAAAGCAAATAGTCTTTATTGAAATATAGGATAAAAACACTCCATGAAATGGCACAAATGCATGCACAACATTAGTCCGCTAACATGTTTCGGCCAGGGGCCGTAATCATAGCTAATGGACTTAGCACCTGTGTACCTTAAAAAGCACCAGGATAACCCTGATTGGGTAAAAACAAAATCTCACATTGTGATGCTAATTTAACTCTTTGAGTACTTTTACAAAGAAATGTTATATTTCAATTCAGAGTTTTCTTATTACAAAGAGCCTGTCACTAGAAAACCTACCAATAACAAGAATGAATATACACAAAAACATATATGACAGCAGGATTATCTAATGAAAACTAATCAAAAGAATTTAAACAATAAATCTAACTATGGACTAAACCGCTGAAAATGCACACCATAGAGAGCAACTACCAACCAACTAAATTGTGTAACATTTGAAATACAATACAATATGTAGGGATACACATGTAGAGTTGCTAAAGAAAATACATAACATCATATAATCATAATCTCTAAACAGTTACACTGTTTCTGTTTCAATGGTGGCAAAAAACATTACAAAACCAACAAAGATTTAATGTAGTCAAAAATGAATAGTAAAAGTTTCCTAATCTGTCAAGTTATTGTAATCAGAGACATGCTATTGGATGGGGAATAAAAATAATAATACTATTAATCTAAACTAAACTAGAAAAGAGAGAACATAATATTTAGAACACTTATTCAAGTGGCTGGATGATGTATTATGTATTACCTAAGCACTGCATTATTTCTCATTACAAAAATAAATTTATATATTTCATTTTATTTTATTTAATTTCATTTTATTTTAATAAAGGAATGTAAACAAGATTCGTATGTCACCAAATAACCCCTGTATTGCCGTCTGAGTGATATTCTCCTTGTGGAGTATTCAACGGTAGGGCTAGTGAATACCTAGCCCCCAAGGGGAAATGTAGGAAAGAAAAGTTCTATATATTGAGAGAACGATTCAGTGGAGGCATAAAAAATGTCAATATTGCAGAAATGCACGGCAGTGGATACAATAAATTCCATTACATCATATTATATTTACACTGCAATATAATAAACCATTATATTGTTGCTTTATTGTTATAATAACAATAATAGGGGATGGAAACTGGTGCCGCAGAAAAGGGAACGTAACCCATGGCAAAAAATCTCTCTCATTGCCAATAATTAATTAGATCATACTCGGAGTTCAGGCCAGTGGGTACACGGGTCTGGAGTCTGAAGATCCAAAACATTTCCCTCTTCTGCAGCAACCTATCCCTATCCCCTCCCCTTGGTGGACAGGTAACTCTTTCAATAGCCTGCCATTTCAGTGTATTGACACTGCTACGATGGTATTTAGCAAAATGCTGCACCAAAGGTGTGGATGCCGTACCTGCCTGTATAGTTGACAGATGATTACGTATGCGTACCTTAACCTCTGTTGTAGTAAGTCCCACGTACTGTAAATGACATTGGGTACAACTGAGGACATAGACCACATATGTGGAGGTACACTTTAGACATGTTTGTATGGGGAACCTTTCACCTGTCACCTCTGATTTAACATTATCCGCAGGGAGGACAAACTCACACACCCTACATTTGTTGTGACATTTGAAAATGCCCCTATGTGTAAGCCAGGAGCTCTGTCGTGTATCGGTTTTGGGTAAGACTGATGGTGACAACATGTTACCTAAAGTGCTTGTTTTCCTATAGGAACACCGCAATCCCTTGGAGACACAGTTCTCCAATTTGTCATCTGCAGCAAGAAAAGAGAAGTGTTTTTTCACTATTCTGCAAATGTCCTGATATTCCTGACTGTATTCTGTAACAAAGGTTACTCCTTTGTGATTTTCCTCAGATAGACTGAGAGCATTACTTTTTGTGTCCAAAGTTTGCTTCCTATCAAGCGCATCAACCTGATTTCTTGCTTTTTTGATGACATGGGAACTATACCCTCTACTCTTTAATCTGTTTGTCAAATCTTTTGATTGTTCTGTATATTTATCAGGTAGTGTGCAGTTGCGCTTGACCCTAGTGAACTGTCCCTTGGCTACCGCATAGGGTACGTGTCTTGGGTGACAACTACTCGCATGGAGGAGTGTATTTCCTGCTATGGGTTTCCTAAAAATCTCAGTAATCACCCTTCCATCATCCATACCCTTGATAGTGATGTCCAAAAAGTTTATTTCATTTTCACTCAGTTCATAGGTAAACTTAATTCCAATATTATTGGAATTCAAATATGCCGCAAAAGATGTGAACTGCATTGTGCTCCCCTTCCATACAAGAAGGAGATCATCAATAAAGCGAACATAAAAACAAATTAGATGTCTGTAGGAATTTCCATCTCCAAAGACGTGGGACAGCTCCCACCAACCCATAAAGAGGTTGGCATAGGAGGGGGCAAACTTGGCCCCCATAGCTGTCCCACGTCTCTGGAGATAGAACCTGTCCTCAAAAGAAAAATAGTTGTGAGTTAGCAAAAACTTTAATACTCTGAGTATGAAGCTCCGAAAGTCCTCTGAAAAATCAGAATAATGTTCCAGAAAAAAACCAACCGCTGTAAGGCCCTCCTCATGAGGGATCGAGGAGTACAATGCTACTACATCAATAGTTGCCCATTTATAGCAAGCACTGTTCCACTTAAGTTTGTCCAGAATCATTATTACATCCTTCGTATCCTGGATGTAACTATGTAGATTCTTAACAAGTGGTTGTAGAATACTATCAACCCATTGTGACACATGTTCCAACAGAGAATTAATACCACTCACTATTGGACGACCCCTGACTTCTGTCAGGGACTTATGGACTTTGGGCAAATGATGGAAAATGGGCACAACTGGATGATCCACCACTAGAAATTCAAAGGTTTTTTGATCGTAGTGCCCTTCCTCCAGCCCATCGTCCAAAATGTCCAATAGATCCTTCTTAAATGTAGTGGTAGGATCCCTATCAAGGGGGATATAATCCTCCACATTGTTAAGCTGGCGTAGTGCCTCATTTACATAGTCAGTCTTGTTAGAAACCACGACAGAGCCCCCCTTATCGGCTGAGCGTATAACAATGTTTTTGTTCTCTTGGAGCTCCTTAAGAGCCACTCTCTCAGACCTAGACAAGTTGGGGGTCTGGTAGGCAACTGAATCTTTGAGTTTAATCAAGTCTCGTTCCACTCGCTTAAAGAAAGTTTCTAGGGTGGAACCCCTATTGTGAATGGGGTAAAATTCCGATTTGTTTTGAAAACCACTAACAGCATTAATACTTTGTTTATTGGTTAGTGATAAAGAGTCGTGTGACAAACTCTCCAAATTGATTAAATCACATGTTTCACCAAAATTAAACCTACTTAGCTTAGGGGTATGTGTAAGTTGCATTGGCTGGGAATTAAGGCTATCCCCTTGTGTGGACTGTTGGGATTCTGTGAAAAAATGCCTCTGAAGAGTCATATTACGTATAAGTTTATTCACATCAAGAATAGTGTTGAATACATTGAAATGATTAGTAGGAGCAAAATTCAAGCCATGACTAAGTAGAGAGATTTGTGGGTCTGTTAAAGTGAATCCTGATAAATTTATCACATTATTTACATTAGTTATTTGTATTTCTTCCTGCCTCTTTGACCTCTCAATTGGTAGTGGTCCTGACCTGTTTGTCCTATCCCTGTGCGCTGTGGAGGAAGACGAAAAACCTGCTCTATCTGGCGTTGATCATCATCAGATATAACTGTTTGTGGTACTTTTGTACTATTATCAACATACTTTGTAGAGGAACCTTTAGGTTCAGCAAGTTTAGTCTTAGGTGTCACTGCTTGTATCTGATGGTGACCAGAGCCAGAAGCCTCGCAGACTGCCTGTTGTGATGAATTTTGTTTGGTATTTTTAAGTATGCTTCTTGGTGGTTCATCACCACTCGAAGCCCCATTATCATCCCCTGACTCAAAGTCAGTGTCAGAATATGTCACTCTCTTGGCTTCTGTATTGTGTACAGCCCCTTGATCATTATTAGTGTTTCTATTCCTACTACCATTCCGTCTATTTCTGGATCTACCTCTAGATTGTCTTCTTGATCTATTGTCTGCCTTTTTCCATGTATATACAGTGTTGCTATTATAGTCTGTCTGATCCCTTATAAATTTAGTTTGTTTAGTTTCAAGGACTGCTTTTTTCACCTGTGCAACTGTTATTTTAAGAATACCATCAAATTTGGCGAAGCTAGTCTCCAGCTGTCTTGAGTTCATTTCTGTCTGTAAGAGCTCTATCTCTCCTCTAATAGCTTTCAGAACATTTGATTTATATGAAATTAATAATAGCATTAGGCGTGTAGAACAATCAGACAAAATATCATTCCATGTACTAATAAAATCTACATCAGTGACATCAAACGTGGGAAATTTATTCAATCTCAGACCACGTGGTATAATTTTAAGTTTAATGTATGTTTCCAAAGTCCAAATGTCCCACTGTAGTTTGTGTTCCCTTATCAAAAGCTTTTCCATATCTTCAAATAAGGTGGACAATGAATAATTGGATTTATCAGTAGAAAAGATCCTCTCAATTTCTAGTGTAGGATAGTCCCTTTCCGTGACAGGCAACAATGAATAAACATTAGTGACCTCCATGGAGAGAAAGGACAGCTCTGTAAATTGGACAGAAACAGAAAGGTGCAACCAGGCTAAGCACCTAAATAAACAAGCCAAAGGTAAAAGTCACTGTTACTGCCCTTTCCAAATTAGTTGTCTTGCAGACAAAAACAAAGTCCGGTAAATATACGTTCTCTGTATCAAAGCAATAAACCTTTAGAGAATATATGTGTATATAAATTGCTTTGAACCACTTAAAACAGCCCGGCTGACCCCCTATAAACGCCTATATAGATATCAATAGACATATCAGAGACTGAGTGTGCTTCAGAAAACCGGAGGCTTAGGGGGTACAAGAAAGCGGTCAGAAACAGAGTATGCGGTACCTTCAAATCTCGAACATAAAGAGTGAAGACCAGGACCAGTTATCCCAGACGGCGTAAGCGCCTTTACTCACCGCTCCTCTGGACCGCTGACCCCAAAATAGCTCAGTCTCTAGTTTACCTCCGGAATTCACATGTGTGCACTCGATGGTCTCCTCGGCAAAACTTCAAAGAGGCGTCCTACTATGCAGGAGGGGGCGTGTCGTGCGTGCTTCAGCGTTTCGAATCCATACGCTGATCCTAATCGGCTATCGAAAACAGAGTTCCCATGAACCGGCTTCGGAGCTTAAAGTCCCAGACCTGCTGCTGCTGCCCGGAGTAATTGTAGTAAAGTAGAAAAAAGTTGCAAGCAGCGGTCTTAAAAGCAAATAGTCTTTATTGAAATATAGGATAAAAACACTCCATGAAATGGCACAAATGCATGCACAACATTAGTCCGCTAACATGTTTCGGCCAGGGGCCGTAATCATAGCTAATGGACTTAGCACCTGTGTACCTTAAAAAGCACCAGGATAACCCTGATTGGGTAAAAACAAAATCTCACATTGTGATGCTAATTTAACTCTTTGAGTACTTTTACAAAGAAATGTTATATTTCAATTCAGAGTTTTCTTATTACAAAGAGCCTGTCACTAGAAAACCTACCAATAACAAGAATGAATATACACAAAAACATATATGACAGCAGGATTATCTAATGAAAACTAATCAAAAGAATTTAAACAATAAATCTAACTATGGACTAAACCGCTGAAAATGCACACCATAGAGAGCAACTACCAACCAACTAAATTGTGTAACATTTGAAATACAATACAATATGTAGGGATACACATGTAGAGTTGCTAAAGAAAATACATAACATCATATAATCATAATCTCTAAACAGTTACACTGTTTCTGTTTCAATGGTGGCAAAAAACATTACAAAACCAACAAAGATTTAATGTAGTCAAAAATGAATAGTAAAAGTTTCCTAATCTGTCAAGTTATTGTAATCAGAGACATGCTATTGGATGGGGAATAAAAATAATAATACTATTAATCTAAACTAAACTAGAAAAGAGAGAACATAATATTTAGAACACTTATTCAAGTGGCTGGATGATGTATTATGTATTACCTAAGCACTGCATTATTTCTCATTACAAAAATAAATTTATATATTTCATTTTATTTTATTTAATTTCATTTTATTTTAATAAAGGAATGTAAACAAGATTCGTATGTCACCAAATAACCCCTGTATTGCCGTCTGAGTGATATTCTCCTTGTGGAATATTCAACGGTAGGGCTAGTGAATACCTAGCCCCCAAGGGGAAATGTAGGAAAGAAAAGTTCTATATATTGAGAGAACGATTCAGTGGAGGCATAAAAAATGTCAATATTGCAGAAATGCACGGCAGTGGATACAATAAATTCCATTACATCATATTATATTTACACTGCAATATAATAAACCATTATATTGTTGCTTTATTGTTATAATAACAATAATAGGGGATGGAAACTGGTGCCGCAGAAAAGGGAACGTAACCCATGGCAAAAAATCTCTCTCATTGCCAATAATTAATTAGATCATACTCGGAGTTCAGGCCAGTGGGTACACGGGTCTGGAGTCTGAAGATCCAAAACATTTCCCTCTTCTGCAGCAACCTATCCCTATCCCCTCCCCTTGGTGGACAGGTAACTCTTTCAATAGCCTGCCATTTCAGTGTATTGACACTGCTACGATGGTATTTAGCAAAATGCTGCACCAAAGGTGTGGATGCCGTACCTGCCTGTATAGTTGACAGATGATTACGTATGCGTACCTTAACCTCTGTTGTAGTAAGTCCCACGTACTGTAAATGACATTGGGTACAACTGAGGACATAGACCACATATGTGGAGGTACACTTTAGACATGTTTGTATGGGGAACCTTTCACCTGTCACCTCTGATTTAACATTATCCGCAGGGAGGACAAACTCACACACCCTACATTTGTTGTGACATTTGAAAATGCCCCTATGTGTAAGCCAGGAGCTCTGTCGTGTATCGGTTTTGGGTAAGACTGATGGTGACAACATGTTACCTAAAGTGCTTGTTTTCCTATAGGAACACCGCAATCCCTTGGAGACACAGTTCTCCAATTTGTCATCTGCAGCAAGAAAAGAGAAGTGTTTTTTCACTATTCTGCAAATGTCCTGATATTCCTGACTGTATTCTGTAACAAAGGTTACTCCTTTGTGATTTTCCTCAGATAGACTGAGAGCATTACTTTTTGTGTCCAAAGTTTGCTTCCTATCAAGCGCATCAACCTGATTTCTTGCTTTTTTGATGACATGGGAACTATACCCTCTACTCTTTAATCTGTTTGTCAAATCTTTTGATTGTTCTGTATATTTATCAGGTAGTGTGCAGTTGCGCTTGACCCTAGTGAACTGTCCCTTGGCTACCGCATAGGGTACGTGTCTTGGGTGACAACTACTCGCATGGAGGAGTGTATTTCCTGCTATGGGTTTCCTAAAAATCTCAGTAATCACCCTTCCATCATCCATACCCTTGATAGTGATGTCCAAAAAGTTTATTTCATTTTCACTCAGTTCATAGGTAAACTTAATTCCAATATTATTGGAATTCAAATATGCCGCAAAAGATGTGAACTGCATTGTGCTCCCCTTCCATACAAGAAGGAGATCATCAATAAAGCGAACATAAAAACAAATTAGATGTCTGTAGGAATTTCCATCTCCAAAGACGTGGGACAGCTCCCACCAACCCATAAAGAGGTTGGCATAGGAGGGGGCAAACTTGGCCCCCATAGCTGTCCCACGTCTCTGGAGATAGAACCTGTCCTCAAAAGAAAAATAGTTGTGAGTTAGCAAAAACTTTAATACTCTGAGTATGAAGCTCCGAAAGTCCTCTGAAAAATCAGAATAATGTTCCAGAAAAAAACCAACCGCTGTAAGGCCCTCCTCATGAGGGATCGAGGAGTACAATGCTACTACATCAATAGTTGCCCATTTATAGCAAGCACTGTTCCACTTAAGTTTGTCCAGAATCATTATTACATCCTTCGTATCCTGGATGTAACTATGTAGATTCTTAACAAGTGGTTGTAGAATACTATCAACCCATTGTGACACATGTTCCAACAGAGAATTAATACCACTCACTATTGGACGACCCCTGACTTCTGTCAGGGACTTATGGACTTTGGGCAAATGATGGAAAATGGGCACAACTGGATGATCCACCACTAGAAATTCAAAGGTTTTTTGATCGTAGTGCCCTTCCTCCAGCCCATCGTCCAAAATGTCCAATAGATCCTTCTTAAATGTAGTGGTAGGATCCCTATCAAGGGGGATATAATCCTCCACATTGTTAAGCTGGCGTAGTGCCTCATTTACATAGTCAGTCTTGTTCAAAACCACGACAGAGCCCCCCTTATCGGCTGAGCGTATAACAATGTTTTTGTTCTCTTGGAGCTCCTTAAGAGCCACTCTCTCAGACCTAGACAAGTTGGGGGTCTGGTAGGCAACTGAATCTTTGAGTTTAATCAAGTCTCGTTCCACTCGCTTAAAGAAAGTTTCTAGGGTGGAAGGGGAGCACAATGCAGTTCACATCTTTTGCGGCATATTTGAATTCCAATAATATTGGAATTAAGTTTACCTATGAACTGAGTGAAAATGAAATAAACTTTTTGGACATCACTATCAAGGGTATGGATGATGGAAGGGTGATTACTGAGATTTTTAGGAAACCCATAGCAGGAAATACACTCCTCCATGCGAGTAGTTGTCACCCAAGACACGTACCCTATGCGGTAGCCAAGGGACAGTTCACTAGGGTCAAGCGCAACTGCACACTACCTGATAAATATACAGAACAATCAAAAGATTTGACAAACAGATTAAAGAGTAGAGGGTATAGTTCCCATGTCATCAAAAAAGCAAGAAATCAGGTTGATGCGCTTGATAGGAAGCAAACTTTGGACACAAAAAGTAATGCTCTCAGTCTATCTGAGGAAAATCACAAAGGAGTAACCTTTGTTACAGAATACAGTCAGGAATATCAGGACATTTGCAGAATAGTGAAAAAACACTTCTCTTTTCTTGCTGCAGATGACAAATTGGAGAACTGTGTCTCCAAGGGATTGCGGTGTTCCTATAGGAAAACAAGCACTTTAGGTAACATGTTGTCACCATCAGTCTTACCCAAAACCGATACACGACAGAGCTCCTGGCTTACACATAGGGGCATTTTCAAATGTCACAACAAATGTAGGGTGTGTGAGTTTGTCCTCCCTGCGGATAATGTTAAATCAGAGGTGACAGGTGAAAGGTTCCCCATACAAACATGTCTAAAGTGTACCTCCACATATGTGGTCTATGTCCTCAGTTGTACCCAATGTCATTTACAGTACGTGGGACTTACTACAACAGAGGTTAAGGTACGCATACGTAATCATCTGTCAACTATACAGGCAGGTACGGCATCCACACCTTTGGTGCAGCATTTTGCTAAATACCATCGTAGCAGTGTCAATACACTGAAATGGCAGGCTATTGAAAGAGTTACCTGTCCACCAAGGGGAGGGGATAGGGATAGGTTGCTGCAGAAGAGGGAAATGTTTTGGATCTTCAGACTCCAGACCCGTGTACCCACTGGCCTGAACTCCGAGTATGATCTAATTAATTATTGGCAATGAGAGAGATTTTTTGCCATGGGTTACGTTCCCTTTTCTGCGGCACCAGTTTCCATCCCCTATTATTGTTATTATAACAATAAAGCAACAATATAATGGTTTATTATATTGCAGTGTAAATATAATATGATGTAATGGAATTTATTGTATCCACTGCCGTGCATTTCTGCAATATTGACATTTTTTATGCCTCCACTGAATCGTTCTCTCAATATATAGAACTTTTCTTTCCTACATTTCCCCTTGGGGGCTAGGTATTCACTAGCCCTACCGTTGAATACTCCACAAGGAGAATATCACTCAGACGGCAATACAGGGGTTATTTGGTGACATACGAATCTTGTTTACATTCCTTTATTAAAATAAAATGAAATTAAATAAAATAAAATGAAATATATAAATTTATTTTTGTAATGAGAAATAATGCAGTGCTTAGGTAATACATAATACATCATCCAGCCACTTGAATAAGTGTTCTAAATATTATGTTCTCTCTTTTCTAGTTTAGTTTAGATTAATAGTATTATTATTTTTATTCCCCATCCAATAGCATGTCTCTGATTACAATAACTTGACAGATTAGGAAACTTTTACTATTCATTTTTGACTACATTAAATCTTTGTTGGTTTTGTAATGTTTTTTGCCACCATTGAAACAGAAACAGTGTAACTGTTTAGAGATTATGATTATATGATGTTATGTATTTTCTTTAGCAACTCTACATGTGTATCCCTACATATTGTATTGTATTTCAAATGTTACACAATTTAGTTGGTTGGTAGTTGCTCTCTATGGTGTGCATTTTCAGCGGTTTAGTCCATAGTTAGATTTATTGTTTAAATTCTTTTGATTAGTTTTCATTAGATAATCCTGCTGTCATATATGTTTTTGTGTATATTCATTCTTGTTATTGGTAGGTTTTCTAGTGACAGGCTCTTTGTAATAAGAAAACTCTGAATTGAAATATAACATTTCTTTGTAAAAGTACTCAAAGAGTTAAATTAGCATCACAATGTGAGATTTTGTTTTTACCCAATCAGGGTTATCCTGGTGCTTTTTAAGGTACACAGGTGCTAAGTCCATTAGCTATGATTACGGCCCCTGGCCGAAACATGTTAGCGGACTAATGTTGTGCATGCATTTGTGCCATTTCATGGAGTGTTTTTATCCTATATTTCAATAAAGACTATTTGCTTTTAAGACCGCTGCTTGCAACTTTTTTCTACTTTACTACAATTACTCCGGGCAGCAGCAGCAGGTCTGGGACTTTAAGCTCCGAAGCCGGTTCATGGGAACTCTGTTTTCGATAGCCGATTAGGATCAGCGTATGGATTCGAAACGCTGAAGCACGCACGACACGCCCCCTCCTGCATAGTAGGACGCCTCTTTGAAGTTTTGCCGAGGAGACCATCGAGTGCACACATGTGAATTCCGGAGGTAAACTAGAGACTGAGCTATTTTGGGGTCAGCGGTCCAGAGGAGCGGTGAGTAAAGGCGCTTACGCCGTCTGGGATAACTGGTCCTGGTCTTCACTCTTTATGTTCGAGATTTGAAGGTACCGCATACTCTGTTTCTGACCGCTTTCTTGTACCCCCTAAGCCTCCGGTTTTCTGAAGCACACTCAGTCTCTGATATGTCTATTGATATCTATATAGGCGTTTATAGGGGGTCAGCCGGGCTGTTTTAAGTGGTTCAAAGCAATTTATATACACATATATTCTCTAAAGGTTTATTGCTTTGATACAGAGAACGTATATTTACCGGACTTTGTTTTTGTCTGCAAGACAACTAATTTGGAAAGGGCAGTAACAGTGACTTTTACCTTTGGCTTGTTTATTTAGGTGCTTAGCCTGGTTGCACCTTTCTGTTTCTGTCCAATTTACAGAGCTGTCCTTTCTCTCCATGGAGGTCACTAATTTTTATTCATTGTTGCCTGTCACGGAAAGGGACTATCCTACACTAGAAATTGAGAGGATCTTTTCTACTGATAAATCCAATTATTCATTGTCCACCTTATTTGAAGATATGGAAAAGCTTTTGATAAGGGAACACAAACTACAGTGGGACATTTGGACTTTGGAAACATACATTAAACTTAAAATTATACCACGTGGTCTGAGATTGAATAAATTTCCCACGTTTGATGTCACTGATGTAGATTTTATTAGTACATGGAATGATATTTTGTCTGATTGTTCTACACGCCTAATGCTATTATTAATTTCATATAAATCAAATGTTCTGAAAGCTATTAGAGGAGAGATAGAGCTCTTACAGACAGAAATGAACTCAAGACAGCTGGAGACTAGCTTCGCCAAATTTGATGGTATTCTTAAAATAACAGTTGCACAGGTGAAAAAAGCAGTCCTTGAAACTAAACAAACTAAATTTATAAGGGATCAGACAGACTATAATAGCAACACTGTATATACATGGAAAAAGGCAGACAATAGATCAAGAAGACAATCTAGAGGTAGATCCAGAAATAGACGGAATGGTAGTAGGAATAGAAACACTAATAATGATCAAGGGGCTGTACACAATACAGAAGCCAAGAGAGTGACATATTCTGACACTGACTTTGAGTCAGGGGATGATAATGGGGCTTCGAGTGGTGATGAACCACCAAGAAGCATACTTAAAAATACCAAACAAAATTCATCACAACAGGCAGTCTGCGAGGCTTCTGGCTCTGGTCACCATCAGATACAAGCAGTGACACCTAAGACTAAACTTGCTGAACCTAAAGGTTCCTCTACAAAGTATGTTGATAATAGTACAAAAGTACCACAAACAGTTATATCTGATGATGATCAACGCCAGATAGAGCAGGTTTTTCGTCTTCCTCCACAGCGCACAGGGATAGGACAAACAGGTCAGGACCACTACCAATTGAGAGGTCAAAGAGGCAGGAAGAAATACAAATAACTAATGTAAATAATGTGATAAATTTATCAGGATTCACTTTAACAGACCCACAAATCTCTCTACTTAGTCATGGCTTGAATTTTGCTCCTACTAATCATTTCAATGTATTCAACACTATTCTTGATGTGAATAAACTTATACGTAATATGACTCTTCAGAGGCATTTTTTCACAGAATCCCAACAGTCCACACAAGGGGATAGCCTTAATTCCCAGCCAATGCAACTTACACATACCCCTAAGCTAAGTAGGTTTAATTTTGGTGAAACATGTGATTTAATCAATTTGGAGAGTTTGTCACACGACTCTTTATCACTAACCAATAAACAAAGTATTAATGCTGTTAGTGGTTTTCAAAACAAATCGGAATTTTACCCCATTCACAATAGGGGTTCCACCCTAGAAACTTTCTTTAAGCGAGTGGAACGAGACTTGATTAAACTCAAAGATTCAGTTGCCTACGAGACCCCCAACTTGTCTAGGTCTGAGAGAGTGGCTCTTAAGGAGCTCCAAGAGAACAAAAACATTGTTATACGCTCAGCCGATAAGGGGGGCTCTGTCGTGGTTTTGAACAAGACTGACTATGTAAATGAGGCACTACGCCAGCTTAACAATGTGGAGGATTATATCCCCCTTGATAGGGATCCTACCACTACATTTAAGAAGGATCTATTGGACATTTTGGACGATGGGCTGGAGGAAGGGCACTACGATCAAAAAACCTTTGAATTTCTAGTGGTGGATCATCCAGTTGTGCCCATTTTCCATCATTTGCCCAAAGTCCATAAGTCCCTGACAGAAGTCAGGGGTCGTCCAATAGTGAGTGGTATTAATTCTCTGTTGGAACATGTGTCACAATGGGTTGATAGTATTCTACAACCACTTGTTAAGAATCTACATAGTTACATCCAGGATACGAAGGATGTAATAATGATTCTGGACAAACTTAAGTGGAACAGTGCTTGCTATAAATGGGCAACTATTGATGTAGTAGCATTGTACTCCTCGATCCCTCATGAGGAGGGCCTTACAGCGGTTGGTTTTTTTCTGGAACATTATTCTGATTTTTCAGAGGACTTTCGGAGCTTCATACTCAGAGTATTAAAGTTTTTGCTAACTCACAACTATTTTTCTTTTGAGGACAGGTTCTATCTCCAGAGACGTGGGACAGCTATGGGGGCCAAGTTTGCCCCCTCCTATGCCAACCTCTTTATGGGTTGGTGGGAGCTGTCCCACGTCTTTGGAGATGGAAATTCCTACAGACATCTAATTTGTTTTTATGTTCGCTTTATTGATGATCTCCTTCTTGTATGGAAGGGGAGCACAATGCAGTTCACATCTTTTGCGGCATATTTGAATTCCAATAATATTGGAATTAAGTTTACCTATGAACTGAGTGAAAATGAAATAAACTTTTTGGACATCACTATCAAGGGTATGGATGATGGAAGGGTGATTACTGAGATTTTTAGGAAACCCATAGCAGGAAATACACTCCTCCATGCGAGTAGTTGTCACCCAAGACACGTACCCTATGCGGTAGCCAAGGGACAGTTCACTAGGGTCAAGCGCAACTGCACACTACCTGATAAATATACAGAACAATCAAAAGATTTGACAAACAGATTAAAGAGTAGAGGGTATAGTTCCCATGTCATCAAAAAAGCAAGAAATCAGGTTGATGCGCTTGATAGGAAGCAAACTTTGGACACAAAAAGTAATGCTCTCAGTCTATCTGAGGAAAATCACAAAGGAGTAACCTTTGTTACAGAATACAGTCAGGAATATCAGGACATTTGCAGAATAGTGAAAAAACACTTCTCTTTTCTTGCTGCAGATGACAAATTGGAGAACTGTGTCTCCAAGGGATTGCGGTGTTCCTATAGGAAAACAAGCACTTTAGGTAACATGTTGTCACCATCAGTCTTACCCAAAACCGATACACGACAGAGCTCCTGGCTTACACATAGGGGCATTTTCAAATGTCACAACAAATGTAGGGTGTGTGAGTTTGTCCTCCCTGCGGATAATGTTAAATCAGAGGTGACAGGTGAAAGGTTCCCCATACAAACATGTCTAAAGTGTACCTCCACATATGTGGTCTATGTCCTCAGTTGTACCCAATGTCATTTACAGTACGTGGGACTTACTACAACAGAGGTTAAGGTACGCATACGTAATCATCTGTCAACTATACAGGCAGGTACGGCATCCACACCTTTGGTGCAGCATTTTGCTAAATACCATCGTAGCAGTGTCAATACACTGAAATGGCAGGCTATTGAAAGAGTTACCTGTCCACCAAGGGGAGGGGATAGGGATAGGTTGCTGCAGAAGAGGGAAATGTTTTGGATCTTCAGACTCCAGACCCGTGTACCCACTGGCCTGAACTCCGAGTATGATCTAATTAATTATTGGCAATGAGAGAGATTTTTTGCCATGGGTTACGTTCCCTTTTCTGCGGCACCAGTTTCCATCCCCTATTATTGTTATTATAACAATAAAGCAACAATATAATGGTTTATTATATTGCAGTGTAAATATAATATGATGTAATGGAATTTATTGTATCCACTGCCGTGCATTTCTGCAATATTGACATTTTTTATGCCTCCACTGAATCGTTCTCTCAATATATAGAACTTTTCTTTCCTACATTTCCCCTTGGGGGCTAGGTATTCACTAGCCCTACCGTTGAATATTCCACAAGGAGAATATCACTCAGACGGCAATACAGGGGTTATTTGGTGACATACGAATCTTGTTTACATTCCTTTATTAAAATAAAATGAAATTAAATAAAATAAAATGAAATATATAAATTTATTTTTGTAATGAGAAATAATGCAGTGCTTAGGTAATACATAATACATCATCCAGCCACTTGAATAAGTGTTCTAAATATTATGTTCTCTCTTTTCTAGTTTAGTTTAGATTAATAGTATTATTATTTTTATTCCCCATCCAATAGCATGTCTCTGATTACAATAACTTGACAGATTAGGAAACTTTTACTATTCATTTTTGACTACATTAAATCTTTGTTGGTTTTGTAATGTTTTTTGCCACCATTGAAACAGAAACAGTGTAACTGTTTAGAGATTATGATTATATGATGTTATGTATTTTCTTTAGCAACTCTACATGTGTATCCCTACATATTGTATTGTATTTCAAATGTTACACAATTTAGTTGGTTGGTAGTTGCTCTCTATGGTGTGCATTTTCAGCGGTTTAGTCCATAGTTAGATTTATTGTTTAAATTCTTTTGATTAGTTTTCATTAGATAATCCTGCTGTCATATATGTTTTTGTGTATATTCATTCTTGTTATTGGTAGGTTTTCTAGTGACAGGCTCTTTGTAATAAGAAAACTCTGAATTGAAATATAACATTTCTTTGTAAAAGTACTCAAAGAGTTAAATTAGCATCACAATGTGAGATTTTGTTTTTACCCAATCAGGGTTATCCTGGTGCTTTTTAAGGTACACAGGTGCTAAGTCCATTAGCTATGATTACGGCCCCTGGCCGAAACATGTTAGCGGACTAATGTTGTGCATGCATTTGTGCCATTTCATGGAGTGTTTTTATCCTATATTTCAATAAAGACTATTTGCTTTTAAGACCGCTGCTTGCAACTTTTTTCTACTTTACTACAATTACTCCGGGCAGCAGCAGCAGGTCTGGGACTTTAAGCTCCGAAGCCGGTTCATGGGAACTCTGTTTTCGATAGCCGATTAGGATCAGCGTATGGATTCGAAACGCTGAAGCACGCACGACACGCCCCCTCCTGCATAGTAGGACGCCTCTTTGAAGTTTTGCCGAGGAGACCATCGAGTGCACACATGTGAATTCCGGAGGTAAACTAGAGACTGAGCTATTTTGGGGTCAGCGGTCCAGAGGAGCGGTGAGTAAAGGCGCTTACGCCGTCTGGGATAACTGGTCCTGGTCTTCACTCTTTATGTTCGAGATTTGAAGGTACCGCATACTCTGTTTCTGACCGCTTTCTTGTACCCCCTAAGCCTCCGGTTTTCTGAAGCACACTCAGTCTCTGATATGTCTATTGATATCTATATAGGCGTTTATAGGGGGTCAGCCGGGCTGTTTTAAGTGGTTCAAAGCAATTTATATACACATATATTCTCTAAAGGTTTATTGCTTTGATACAGAGAACGTATATTTACCGGACTTTGTTTTTGTCTGCAAGACAACTAATTTGGAAAGGGCAGTAACAGTGACTTTTACCTTTGGCTTATATATATATATATATATATATATATATATATATATATATATATAATAGGACAAAGGATCCACACTCTCCGTACTTGCATCAAATGAATACTTTATTCAATACATGATGTTTCGGGGATCAAGCATTTCGCTTCATCATATATAATTTATTTAAATAAATATACCATCATGATCTGATATGAGTTTCATGGTCAGAAATTAATTTGAGGACTAGTATCCTAACCATTGACATTAAAGGGACAGTGTACTGTTTAATTGTTTTATCCTTAATGTGTTTTCAATGACTCTTATACCAACTGTAGAGTAAAAAAAAGAATTTGCTCCTTTAAATTTATTTTTGTCATTTAAATAACAGTTATTGTTCTTTAAAACCACAACCCATCAAAATAGAAGAATGAGCTTGCAGAAAAAACAGATGTCCTTAGTTTGTCACTTTCTGTACATACACATGATTCTTAATATTATTTATGTTAGCAAAAGTCCAATACTTGCTACAACTGAAAACTAAAATTGTATTGCTTATCTTTTCTACCTCCTACTGGGAGTGTAAGTTCTTCTGATGGCTATGATTGCACAGCCTTTATACATCCTGTGCTTACGTATAGAAACTTTTAGAATAGGTAGGGATACTACAGGAAAAATCAGCTATTTAAAATGCAGAAATAAAGTAAAATAAACTATTTGTAAAAAAAATTAATACACTCAGCATGTAAAATGGATCATTGGAAACAAAGCCAGTGAGGGATATATATATGCAACAGGGTTAGCATTGAGTAGTCTCTAGTGTGCATTTAATGCTCAGAAAATTACAAGATACAGAGCTAAATTATAAGTATTTTTTGTGCTGTATTACAACTTTGGGACTCACTTTTTGTAAAAAAATATCAAGCTATTTACTTTCCTTCTAAATGTAGAAACTACCTTTACATGATGATTGCTTGGGGTAAGTGCATGTTGTACCAAATTGCTCTCTAGCTACTACAAAAGTATTTCAATGGTTTTCCACCATAGGTGTATAACCAGTTACATAGCATTGTACAAATATATCATCTATGTGCCCCCCCCCCCCATCATACTGGGAATTTTTGTGCTCCATCAGATTATAGCTTGACTATTATGCAACATGACTTTTACTGCAGGCCCTCAAGTATATCTATAATCTACCTGTGCTATTCAACATGAATATTAGCCTGCATTATACTACCATGCACACATTATATATTAAGAATGGACTTACCAGTGCAAAATGCACTTGGTATGGATCGCAAACTCTAGCAACATTAATGCTCCATACCACATGCATTTTTGTGCTGCACTTATATTGTACATTAAAAATTTTTCCAGTGTACTTCAATTAATTTTCTGTATAATTTAAATTCATAGGGGCCGATTTATCAATGTCTGTCCAACATGATACGCTGTAGCGTATCATGTCCAACAAACATCGCTGAATGCCAACAGCATACGATGTTGGTATTTAACATTTCACAAGCAGTTCTAGTGAACTGCTTGTGCAATGCCGCCCCCTGCAGATTCGCGGTCAATCAACCCGATCGTATAGGATAGGGCAGATTGCAGCCCGCAGCCTCAGAGGCATCGGACCAGTTATGGAGCAGCGGTCTTAAGACCGCTGCTTCATAACTGCTGTTTCCGGCGAGCCTGAATGCTCGCGCGGAAACAGGGGTATCAGGGGCCATTTGGCCCTTGTAAATCTGCCCCATATTCTGCTCTATATGAATTTAAATATGTCCTATGAATACAATTTTTTATTCTTACTTTTAATTTTTCTTTTTAAACTGCATATTTTATGGAGCAATATTATTATTATTATACTTTATTTATAAAGAGCCAACAAATTCTGCACCGCTGTCCATGGGTACAAAATATAACAGTACAACAATGATACAATATTTTTAAGAGACAGAACAAAATTTAACAAAACAAATACAGGAGGAATTGAGGGCCCTAGTGATGTGGGAACTTACAATCTAGAAGGGTAGGAGGGTGAGAAACAGGAGGTGGGGACTGCAAGAGTGAGAATGATGTTAGTACAGAGTAAGAATAAGGAAATTATTAGGGAGGTGTAATTCATTTGTTACTGAGTTGGGTGGTAGGCTTCCTTGAACACAAATGTCTTTAGGGATCGTTTAAAGAAGAACAGATCAGAGGAAAGTCAGACAGTGTGAGGAAGTGCATTCCAGTGGGTTGGTCCTGCACAAGATAAGTCCTGGTACAAGATGCAAGGAGTATATTTGTTTAGTGAGGATAGGTAGTGGAAAGCAGCGTTGGTAAGGGCTTTGTAGGTCAGGGTGAGAAATATGGATTAGCCTGGCAGAGGCATTTAGGATGGATTGAAGGAGGAGAGGCGAGAGAGAGAAAGGCCAGTTAGTAGGTTATTACAGTAGTCATGTTGGGAAATTACCAGGTAGTGGATTCATTGCTTAGTGGTGTCAGTGCTCAGAAACTAATGCATTTTTAAGATATTGTGTTGGTAGTTGCAGCAGGATAAAGAGAGCAATTGATTGTGGGGGATGAAGGACAGATTAGAGTCAAATGTAACTCTGAGGCAGCAGACTTGGGTTGATGGAGAGATAGTGATGCCGGCAACAGTGATAGAAAAGTAAGAGATTTGAGTATAGCTAGAGAGAGGGGTTAGTAGAAGGAGCTCAGTTGTGGACATGTTAATCTTTAGGTGGTGAGAGGCTATCCAGGAAGAAATGCCAGCTAAGCAGTCACTGACATGAGAAAGGACAGAGGGAGAGAGAGTAGGGGTGGGGTGGTAGATCTGAGTATCATCAGTATAGAGGTGGTATTGAAAGCCATAACTGTTGATAAGTTAACCCAGTGGAAAAGTATAAATAGAAAAGAGTAGAGGACCCAGGTCAGAGTCATGAAATACTCCAACCAATAGAGGCATTGAAAAGGAGGAGTCGCCAGCAAATGACACAGAAAAGGACACGTTAAAGAGATAAGAGTGAATCCAAGAGGGAGGAGTCACAGAGACGAAGAGAGGTGGAGAGTGTGGGCAATGGTGTTGAAGGCAGCTGAGCGGTCAAGTAACATAAGTTTAGAGTAGTGACTGTTTTTTTAGCAGAAAGAAGATCATTAGTAACCATGGTGAGGGCAGTCTCTGAGTGTTGGGGACGGAAGCCAGATTGTATAGGATCAAGTAAGGAGTTGGAGGACAGGAAGCTGGTTAGGCAGTCATACATTATTTTTTTCCAGGAGTTTTTAAGTTATTGGAAGCAGTGATATGGAGTGGTAGTTTGCAGGTGAATTTGGATCAAGGGAGGGTTTTTTGAGGAAGGGGGTAACCGTTGCATGTTTGAAAGAAGAGGGGAATGAACTGGTACAAAGGGATAGGTTGAGAATGCGAGCAAGAGCTGAAGTGAGGGTGGAAGACAGAGAAGGTATTAGATGTGAATTGATAGGGTAGAGCGGGCAGGTAGTGAGGAGTGAGGAAAACAATAGATGAATCCACTTCATTCTTGGTGGCTGGGGCGAAGATGCAGAGAGTGGCAGAGGGGGTGACCGGGGGTGGAGAGGGAATATTTCAGGTTTGTGTATTGTGTATATATATATTTATATACGTGTGTGTATATATATATATATATATATGATATATATGTGTATATGTATGTGTGTGTATATATATGTATGTATATATATATATATATATATATATATATGTATTTGTGTGTGTGTGTGTATATATATATATATATATATATATATATATATATTATAAGGTGTATGTCTCTCACATACAGAAATTTAGGTTTTGCCTGAGATATAGAACTCACAATGTAACATTTCCCTTTAGAGAAGACTATGAAGAACCGTATAACATTATTAAAATAGTTGAAGTGTATTTATTTCATTGTGATTCAGTAACTGTCAAAAAATAAATAACAAAAAATAAAAAAGGGTAATTATTCTAATTGCCAATGGGCAAAGCAAATTGGCAGAATCTCTAAGAAGTATAACAACTGTGTTTAATAAGAAGAATTAAGTGTAAATATTTGTAAATCCATTACTGCACGGCTACTGCATTTCTAAGATCTGGTTGGAAAAAGGAATCGGAAATGAATGCCTCATATGATCGTAAGACATTGGCACTAAACCAAAACACAAACACTTCTTAAACACAAAAGGCCATAAAAATAAATCTTGGTAGCAGTTGTTTACCATTCATGATTAGCTCTGCAAGACTTACAAGAGCTGCTGCATCCTATTCAAAGTTTTCTGTTCTTATGTTGTTTTAATTCTCAATGGGCGGAAATTGTTTTGCTAATATTTGAAAATGGTTCAGATTGTGATACTGATGGTATTTAAGGTCGACGTATATTTTTTTGCAAAAACTTTTAAATAATGAATCTAAAGCTAGTGATTTGGTTTAACAAAAATGTATAATGACAGCAAAATGTATCATGATTTCAGACAGGTTTACAAGCAAAGAACCTGTTCCCTGAAGTAGTCACTTGTGATGCTGCATTGTGTGGTAAAATGTAATATTGCACAAGAGATTTCTTGTGCAATACGGCCTCCTGCTCTTGTGTAACCAATCATGTGCAAGTAGGGCATGTAAATCTCCCCAAACAAGCAAGTGTCAGGGTGATTCATCTCGTTACATCTGAGGTGGCAGAGAGGCAAATGAAGTAGTGTCTGCTTCTTACATTTGTGGCTGCAGGCGCGCTAATGCAAGATTCAGCTTAAAACATTTTACCCTTTATTGGTTTGGAAAAAAAAAAACCACATAGGCCTAGATTTAGAGTTTTGTCGGTAACGACCCGCGTAGCTAACGCTGGCTTTTTTCTGGCCGCACCTTTTAAATACCTCTGGTATTGAGAGTTCACAGAATGGCTGCGTTAGGCTCCAAAAAGGGAGCGTACAGGCATATTTACCGCCACTGCAACTCTCGATACCAGAGTTGCTTACGGACGCGGCCAGCTTCAAAAACGTGCTCGTGCACGATTCCCCCATAGAAAACAATGGGGCTGTTTGAGCTGAAAAAAAACCTGCAAAAAAGCCGCGTTCAGCTCCTAACGCAGCCCCATTGTTTCCTATGGGGAAACACTTCCTACGTCTGCACCTAACACTCTAACATGTACACCGAGTCTAAACACCCCTAACCTTACACTAATTAACCCCTAATCTGCCGCCCCCGCTATCGCTGACCCCTGCATATTATTTTTAACCCCTAATCTGCTGCTCCATACACTCCCGCCACCTACATTATCCCTATGTACCCCTAATCTGCTGCCCTAACATCGCCGACCACTATATTATATTTATTAACCCCTAATCTGCCGCCCCCAATGTCGCCTCCACCTAACTACACTTATTAACCCCTAATCTACCGACCGGACCTGAGCGCTACTATAATAAATGTATTAACCCCTAATCCGCCTCACTCCTGCCTCAATAGCCCTACAATAAGTAGTATTAACCTCTAATCTGCCCTCCCTAACATTGCCGACACCTAACTTCAAGTATTAACCCCTAATCTGCCGACAGGAGCTCACCGCTACTATAATAAATTTATTAACCCCTAAAGCTAAGTCTAACTTTAACCCTAACACCCCCCTAAATTAAATATAATTTAAATCTAACGAAATAAATTAACTCTTATTAAATAAATTATTCCTATTTAAAGCTAAATACTTACCTGTAAAATAAACCCTAATATAGCTACAATATAAATTATAATTATATTATAGCTATTTTAAGATTTATATTACAGGTAACTTTGTATTTATTTTAACCAGGTACAATAGCTATTAAATAGTTAAGAACTATTTAATAGCTAAAATAGTTAAAATAATTACAAAAATACCTGTAAAATAAATCCTAACCTAAGTTACAATTAAACCTAACACTACACTATCAATAAATTAATTAAATAAAATACCTACAATTATCTACAATTAAACCTAACACTACACTATCAATAAATAAATTAAATACAATTCCTACAAATAAATACAATTAAATAAACTAACTAAAGTACAAAAAATAAAAAAGAACTAAGTTACAAAAAATAAAAAAATATTTACAAACATTAGAAAAAATTACAACAATTTTAAACTAATTACACCTACTCTAAGCTCCCTAATAAAATAACAAAGACCCCCAAAATAAAAAAATGCCCTACCCTATTCTAAATTACAAAAGTTCAAAGCTCTTTTACCTTACCAGAACAGGGCCCTTTGTGGGGCATGCCCCAAAGAATTCAGCTCTTTTGCCTGTAAAAAAACACATACAATACCCCCCCCAACATTACAACCCACCACCCACATACCCCTGATCTAACCCAAACCCCCCTTAAATAAACCTAACACTAAGCCCCTGAAGATCTTCCTACCTTATCTTCACCTCGCCGGGTATCACACCGATCGGTCCTGGCTCCAAAATCTTCATCCAACCCAAGCGGGGGCTAGACATCCATCATCCGGCGGCTGAAGAGGTCCAGAAGAGGCTCCAAAATCTTCATCCTATCCGGGAAGAAGAGGCGATCCAGACCGGCAACCATCTTGATCCAAGCGGCATCTTCTATCTTCATCCGATGAGGACCGGCTCCATCGTGAAGACCTCCAGCGTGGATCAATCTTCTTCCGACGACGTCCAACTGAAGAATGACGGTTCCTTTAAGGGACGTCATCCAAGATGGCGTCCCTCGAATTCCGATTGGCTGATAGGATTCTATCAGCCAATCGGAATTAAGGTAGGAGAATTCTGATTGGCTGATGGAATCAGCCAATCAGATTCAAGTTCAATCCGATTGGCTGATCCGATCAGCCAATCAGATTGAGCTCGCATTCTATTGGCTGTTCCGATCAGCCAATAGAATGCGAGCTCAATCTGATTGGCTGATCGGATCAGCCAATCGGATTGAACTTGATTCTGATTGGCTGAACCGTCATTCTTCAGTTGGACGTCGTCGGAAGAAGATTGGAGGTCTTCACGATGGAGCCGGTCCTCATCGGATGAAGATAGAAGATGCCGCTTCAGGGGCTTAGTGTTAGGTTTATTTAAGGGGGGTTTGGGTTAGATTAGGGGTATGTGGGTGGTGGGTTGTAATGTTGGGGGGGGTATTGTATGTGTTTTTTTACAGGCAAAAGAGCTGAATTCTTTGGGGCATGCCCCGCAAAGGGCCCTGTTCAGGGCTGGTAAGGTAAAAGAGCTTTGAACTTTTGTAATTTAGAATAGGGTAGGGCATTTTTTATTTTGGGGGTCTTTGTTATTTTCTTAGGGGGCTTAGAGTAGGTGTAATTAGTTTAGAAAAAAATTACAACAATTTTAATGTTTGTAAATATTTTTTTATTTTTTGTAACTTAGTTCTTTTTTATTTTTTGTACTTTAGTTAGTTTATTTAATTGTATTTATTTGTAGGAATTGTATTTAATTAATTTATTGATAGTGTAGTGTTAGGTTTAATTGTAGATAATTGTAGGTATTGTATTTAATTAATTTATTGATAGTGTAGTGTTAGGTTTAATTGTAACTTAGGTTAGGATTTATTTACAGGTAATTTGTAATTATTTAACTATTTTAGCTATTAAATAGTTCTTAACTATTTAATAGCTATTGTACCTGGTTAAAATAAATACAAAGTTGCTTGTAAAATAAATATTAATCCTAAAATAGCTATAATATAATTATAATTTATGTTGTAGCTATATTAGGGTTTATTTTACAGGTAAGTATTTAGATTTAAATAGGAATAATTTATTTAATAAGAGTTAATTTATTTCGTTAGAATAAAATTATATTTAACTTAGGGGGGGGTTAGGGTTAAAATTAGCTTTAGGGGTTAAAAAATTTATTAGAGTAGCGGTGAGCTCCGATCGGCAGATTAGGGGTTAATACTTGAAGTTAGGTGTCGGCGATGTTAGGGAGGGCAGATTAGGGGTTAATACTATTTATTATAGGGTTATTGAGGCGGGAGTGAGGCTGATTAGGGGTTAATAACTTTATTATAGTAGCGGTGCGGTCCGGTCAGCAGATTAGGGGTTAATAAGTGTAGGCAGGTGGAGGCGACGTTGAGGGGGGCAGATTAGGGGTTAATAAATATAATATAGGGGTCGGCGGTGTTAGGGGCAGCAGATTAGGGGTACATAGCTATAATGTAGCTGGCGGCGTGCGGACGGCAGATTAGGGGTTAATAATAATATGCAGGGGTCAGCGATAGAGGGGGCGGCAGATTAGGGGTTAATAAATATAATATAGGGGTCGGCGGTGTTAGGGGCAGCAGATTAGGGGTACATAGGGATAACATAGTTGGCGGCAGTGTACGGAGCGGAAGATTAGGGGTTAAAAATTTTTATAGAGTGGCGGCGATGTGGGGGGGCCTCGGTTTAGGGGTACATAGGTAGTTTATGGGTGTTAGTGTACTTTAGAGCACAGTAGTTAAGAGCTTTATGAACCGGCGTTAGCCCAGAAAGCTCTTAACTACTGACTTTTTTCTGCGCTGGAGTTTTGTCGTTAGATTTCTAACGCTCACTTCAGACACGACTCTAAATACCGGAGTTAGAGAGATCCCATTGAAAAGATAGGATACGCAATTGACGTAAGGGGATCTGCGGTATGGAAAAGTCGCGGCTGAAAAGTGAGCGTTAGACCCTTTCCTGACTGACTCCAAATACCGGCGGTAGCCTAAAACCAGTGTTAGGAGCCTCTAACGCTAGTTTTCACGGCTACCGCCAAACTCTAAATCTAGGCCTTATACTTTAATGCAGTGTATTTATGTTTGCCCCCTTTAATTCAGACCAAACCCAAGCACTTTTGCGCTGTGCACAGCAAAATGGTTTTTTTTTTTGGAATACACACTATGGGCCAGATTACACGTGGAGCACAAAATATCGCGTTAGCTAAAGCAATATTTGCACTCCACTTTGTAATACCAGCATACGAGCTCGCGTTCGCATTGCTGGGAAGCAGTACGCTCACGAGAGAGCGCTTCCATAAGCTCCTATGGGATCCTCATTCTAATGCCATCACAGACCAAGAGATAAGTATATGACTATATACATATATATTTACGTTGCGGTCTATGGGAACACACAGCTGTAAAGGCACTTTTCAGTGCCTTTTTTTTTCTAACACCCCACTCCGACCAACTTTAAAGCTCCAAAACTGCCTAGTGCAGTTTTTTTAATTTAAAAAGAAAAAAAATTCTACATTTGTTTAAAATAAAAAACTATAATGCCCTCTCTTCTGGTTAATTTTCAGAACTCAAACTGTCCAGATTGTTCCTGGACAGGTAGCAACCCTTATTGCATTTAATAACACCATTTATTGGTGGTATGAAGATTGACTGCTAAGGAATGTGTTTAATTTTTAACTTCAACTAGATTTAAGCACAGTGCGGATCAGGTCCACAAGACCTCGCTGAATGCGGAGAGCAATACGCTCTACGTATTCAGCATTGCACCAGCAGCTCACAAGAGCTGCTGGTGCAACGCCGCCCCCTGCAGACTCGCAGCCAATCAATCACCAGCAGGGAGGTGTCAATCAACCCGATCGTACTCGATCTGGTTGAATTGTGGCGATTCCTGTCAGTCTGCTCAGAGCATGGCGGACAGGGTTATGGAGCAGCTGTCTTTAGACCGCTGCTTCATAACTGCTGTTTCTGGCGAGTCTGAAGACTCGCCAGAAACACGGGCCCACAAGCTCCATACGGTGCTTGATAAATGGGCCTCTATATGACCAAGCACCAATTTTTAATTTTCTCCTGTGAATCAGAGTTTGGGTAATGGGAAAGATAAGTTTGTAAAATACTATCAGTAGCGCCCATAATCAGAGGGTCTCAGATTTCCACACACACAAACAACTAAAGACACAGAACGAAGAAAAATTGAAAATAGGAGTAAATTAGAAGGTTGCTTAAAATTGCATGCTCTATCTGACTCACGAAAGAAAACATTTGGGTTCTGTGTCACTTTAAAGCCATAGTACTAGGATATTTTGCCCATGCATAAGAGCACTGTGAGTATCACTGTCCTCAGACATTACTGAGAATATTTTGTTAATCTCTAGTAATCTTCTATTTCTGTAATTGCAGACACATGTTTTTTTTTCTGCCTAAATTAATTATACTGAATTGGCCCTTGTAACTGGATCATTTTCAAACAAATTCATTTCTGTTTCTTGAGGGTATCATTGTGTTGTGCTGCTTAATTGAACAATGATTTTTTTTTTGTTTAGCATTTTTAAAATATATACTAATTTTTTACAGATGTCATCCCACCAAACTATTACAGTCCATACTTCAGAATCGTAAGATTTGATGTCTCTGCTATGGAGAAAAACGCTTCTAATTTGGTGAAGGCAGAATTTAGAGTATTTCGTTTACAGAATTCCAAGGCACGGGTATCGGAACAACGAATAGAACTATATCAGGTAAAATTATATATTAGTTTTCAGTTTATATGTTCATTTATAATATGTTGGGCATAACTTTTATACAATGAACATGGTGTCTGATAAATATATAATTCCTTGAAAAAATGTGGGTAAATCAAGGTGTTAAAAGGAACAACTTTTTTGTCATAAATTGTAATTTTTTTGGTGCATATTGATATTGTAAATAACACCTAATTATGGTGAGAACACTAAAGGGGCATGGAAAGGAAAATGAAACTTTCATGATTCAGATATGGGCCCTGTTTACTGAAAGCCATGCGGACAAGGTTCTCATAGGTCGTCAATACTCCAGTAACCCGCTTGCTTGCTCTACTGCAAAGTGTCCCTGGAATTTTTTTTGAAATGTTGGCAACTATGGGTTCTCATTCTCAACTTGATAACCTGTCTGCACAGCTTCACAATGAATTGGCAGCAGACCCTGTATGTCCGCTGCTCATATGTAGCATTATACACTTAAGCAACTCTTTAATGCTGCCCCTTTAAAGGGACACTGAACCCAAATTTTTTCTTTCATGATTCAGATAAAGCATGAAATTTTAACCAACTTTCTAATTTACTCCTATTGTCAAATTTTCTTTATTCTCTTGGTATCTTTATTTAAAATGCAAGAATGTAAGTTTAGATGCCGGCCCATTTTGGTGAACAAGCAAAATCCACCAATAAAAAAGTGCTGTCCAGAGTCAGGCAATTTTAATCTGCCACCTCAGAGGTCTGATAACTGCTGCCTTTTACATTGTACAAGTGCAAACTTTTCCTGCAAGGGCTCAAAAGCACCTTACACTGCTTAGTACTGCTGAGCCCATAGTGTACAATTTAAAAGCAAAATTTTACAAAGTTATTTCTCTCTCTTTCCCTCTCCCTCTCTCTCTCTCTCTCTCTCTCTCTCTCTCCCCCTCTCCCTCGTTATTTTTCTCTCTCTCTTTCTTTCCTTCTCTCTCTATCTTCCTCTCTCATTATCTCTTTCTCTCTCTCTTTCTCTATCTTCCTCTCTCATTATCTTTCTCTCTCTCTCTCTCTCTCTCTCTCTCTCTCTCTCTCTTTCTCTCTCTTTCACTCTCGTTTGTTCATTTTGAATTTCGAATGTTTGTACATTCTAACATTTGTTTTATGTATTAGTATTTCTAATGCTCCCTGTATTATGTGACAGACATAAACCAATCACAGACTAGTACATGTATACCCTGTGCGCTTGTGCACATGCTCAGTAGGATCTTGTTCCCCAGAAAGTGTGTAAATAAAAAGACTGTGCAAAATGTGATAATGGAAGTTAATTGGAAAGTGTCTTAAAACTGCTTCTTTATCTGAATCATAAAAGTGTATTTTGACTTGAGTGTCCCTTTAATTAATGCATTTTAAAGCTCCTCCTTCTGTTTGTTTTTGTGGTTACTTTACGACTCTTCTTGGTGATGAAAGTATTAACACGGATTACCCTGCATTATTTTCTCTAGTGCACTTAAAATGTCCATAACAAAAATGCAATAAAAGACTTTGACAAGAGAGGTTATTTTGAAGATCAATGCTTTATTTTGTATGATTTAAACAAAAAGCTTTGATATAAATGTTATCAGAGAAGGTTCAGTATTATCGGGGTCATTTCATTAGATAACATTGTGAAGCCTAACACTGCCTGAATGGCATTTCTTTATTATATTGACTTCTACTACTGATTAATTTAATGGGACAGAAAACTCTAAACATGCCAACAGTGCATATGAAAGAGCATCATTTAAACAAAAAAACATGAAACTTTCATGATTTAGATAGTGCATACACTTCTAAGAGACTTTTCAATGTAATTCCATTATCAAATGATGCACAGTTTCTATTTTTATATACACACTGAGTCACCAGCTACTACTGAGCATGTGCAAGAGATCAAATTGTATATATGTATGAATCTGCTATTTGCTGATGGCTGTCACATGAAACAGGGGACCTGCAAATTCAGTTCTTCAAACTTATTTGAGAGGGACAGTCCCTAATTCTCAGCTCTGTTCCTCTGAGAGAACCAAATGCCCCTATTTGCATAATTTAATTAAGTCCTGCCCATAGACCACCCAGACACACCCATGAACTGCCCAGACACACCCATGAACTGCCCAGACACACCCATGAACTGCCCAGGCATAATCATGAACTGCCCAGACACAACCATGAACTGCCCAGACACACCCATGAACTGCCCAGACACACCCATGAACTGCCCAGACACACCCATGAACTGCCCAGGCATAACCATGAACTGCCCAGGCATAACCATGAACTGCCCAGACACACCCATGAACTGCCCAGACACACCCATGAACTGCCCAGACAAAACCATGAACTGCCCAGACACAACCATGAACTGCCCAGACACACCCATGAACTGCCCAGACACACCCATGAACTGCCCAGACACACCCATTAACTGCCCAGACATAACCATGAACTGCCCAGACACACCCATGAACTGCCCAGACACAACCATGAACTGCCCAGACACACCCATGAACTGCCCAGACACACCCATGAACTGCCCAGACACACCCATGAACTGCCCAGACACCACCCATGAACTGCCCAGACATAACCATGAACGCCCAGACACAACCATGGAACTGCCCAGACATAACCATGAACTGCCCAGACACAACCATGAACTGCCCAGACACAACCATGAACTGCCCAGACACACCATGAACTGCCCAGGACATAACCATGAACTGCCCAGACACACCCATGAACTGCCAGACACACCCATGAAACTGCCCAGATACACCCATGAACTGCCCAGACATACCCATGAACTGCCCAGACACACCCATGAACTGCCCAGACATAACCATGAACTGCCCAGACACAACCATGAACTGCCCAGACATAATCATGAACTGCCCAGACACAACCATGAACTGCCCAGACACACCCATGAACTGCCCAGACACACCCATGAACTGCCCAGACACACCCATGAACTGCCCAGACACACCCATGAACTGCCCAGACATAACCATGAACTGCCCAGACATAACCATGAACTGCCCAGACACAACCATGAACTGCCCAGACACACCCATGAACTGCCCAGACATAACCATGAACTGCCCAGACACACCCATGAACTGCCCAGACACAACCATGAACTGCCCAGACACACCCATGAACTGCCCAGACACAACCATTAACTGCCCAGACACACCCATGAACTGCCCAGACACAACCATGAACTGCCCAGACACAACCATGAACTGCCCAGACATAACCATGAACTGCCCAGACACACCCATAAACTGCCCAGACACACCCATGAACTGCCCAGACACAACCATGAACTGCCCAGACACAACCATGAACTGCCCAGACACACCCATGAACTGCCCAGACACAACCATGAACTGCCCAGACACAACCATGAACTGCCCAGACATAACCATGAACTGCCCAGACACACCCATGAACTGCCCAGACATAACCATGAACTGCCCAGACACACCCATGAACTGCCCAGACATAACCATGAACTGCCCAGACATAACCATGAACTGCCCAGACACAACCATGAACTGCCCAGACACACCCATGAATGCTGCCCAGACATAACCCATGAACTGCCCAGACACACCCATGAACTGCCCAGACATAACCATGAACTGCCCAGACACACCCATGAACTGCCCAGACACAACCATGAACTGCCCAGACACACCCATGAACTGCCCAGACACAACCATGAACTGCCCAGACACACCCATGAACTGCCCAGACATAACCATGAACTGCCCAGACACACCCATGAACTGCCCAGACACAACCATGAACTGCCCAGACACAACCATAAACTGCCAAGACATAACCATGAACTGCCCAGACACAACCATGAACTGCCCAGACACAACCATGAACTGCCCAGACACAACCATGAACTGCCCAGACACACCCATAAACTGCCCAGACACAACCATGAACTGCCCAGACACAACCATGAACTGCCCAGACATAACCATGAACTGCCCAGACACAACCATGAACTGCCCAGACATAACCATGAACTGCCCAGACATAACCATGAACTGCCCAGACATGCCCTCAAACTACACAAACACACCCATTATACTGCCTACCATCCACAAGTGACCCACCCCCTATTGACATGGTCCTATTTACAAAATGGTAAACCCCCTGAACCTCCTGAGTTTTTAATGCCTAGCCACAAATGGTAGAAGGTATTGTCTTTTTGTTATGCACTTGTTGATTATGCAGTTGTACAGTATTTAATTGTCCTTTAAAACAGTTAACAGAAAATGCAAGTGTGACTCACTGGCTGCTTAGCTGATCTCCTACTTCTTTATTAGTGGACAGTAATGTGCCTCATAAGCATAATAACAAAACTAAACAAAATAGATCTTTTTCTACAGTTACAGGTATATCCATTTCACAAAAACTTAAAACTTGTAGTAAAGTTTAAAATGCTGTCTTTAAGATACAGCAACACTTTAACATGTTTAGATTTACCTGCAGCAACAGGTGTGGCGTCATAATAAGGGTTCTATTTATAAATCTGCATATTTTTTTTAAAGTTTTGGTTGCTGGCTTCCTTTAGCAACCCTGCAACAGCAAGGTAAGATACAGTGGTCAGAAGACTTCTGCTTTCTGTGGCATACTGATCCATTTAAGATGATTGTCAAGCCCTGATTGTGTGAGAGCAGGACCGTCTTTAACACAGGGCAAAAGGGGCAGCTGCCCAGGGCCCAGTCTCTGTTGAGGGGCCCAAGAGTATGGTTCATACCAGACTGCTGATGTGACATGGGGAACACACACATTCAGTCCTAATACTGTCACAGTCAAAAGTACTCTGCTTATATATTATTTTTTTAAAAAAACTGTGCCAGACCGTGCCGGTGTCACGTGACATGCCAAGCTATTGCCATGTGCTGTTTTAGATGTGCACTGTGCAGCACTGAATGCAAAGCCCTATCTCGGCCACTGCATCAGAAAAGGTCCTACTGCGGTTATCACTGTTACCAGGTAACTGCTCTGGTTGTTTGGATTGTTTCTGGGTAGGGCTGACTGTAGGCGCATGCAGCTGGAACGGCAGGCACGTGAGGATTTGAGCATCTGTGCAGCTGCATACACTGCTCTCTTCAGTCTTGAGGCTGTATGACACATCTCACACTGTAGCCATGCAGCCTTGGACAGACAGCATCCAGTCTACTGGTCCCCTTAGCCCTGCTCTTTCTGCTGTGGCCCTAAGATCAACTAACTGAAGTTTGTTAGGGGAACAGTGCTTTGTAGAAAGGTGTCAGTGGGAAGAATAAGTGAGTGCACACACGCCCCTCCCCATGCAGCATTGTCTAGTGCAGGGTGAGAGGGAATTCCTAGCAAAGAAGCGACATGTGCTGCTGTGGCTGATGTATAGTGTCATGCTGATACTTCACACATTAATGTAAGGTTTATTTTTATAGTTTTTATTTTCTCTCTGTCTCAGATTTTACAGCTTCCCATAGTAGTTCTGCTGTTCCAGTCAGTAAACTTATATTTGTCTGCACCTCCATGCTTCCTCCTCAGTCTTTACCTTGCTTTGCTCCTGTTGGCTGCCCTAAATCTCTTTAACCAGCAAATCTCACACCAGAATCACATTCAAAAGAATATTAAATGAATCCACAGTGGAGGAATTTATATATTTATTTACTTATTAGTACTGCTTAGGTCCAGTTTCACATATTGCAATTTATTTCATTTTTTTTAAATGATTAGCCCAGCAGTGGATGATCCACCGCTGGGTAATAATAATAATAATAATAATAAAAAATTTTTTTTGATTTAGTTGTTTTTTGGGATGTTGGGGTGGAGAGTGAAATTGCATGGGGTGGGAGGGGGGCCCAAGAACATTTTTGCCCAGGGTCCAGTCAATATTAAAGACGGCCCTGTGTGAGAGCATGAGGCGTGGATGCACAAGTGCTTTCTTCTGCATGTTAACTTCCTGCAGCAGATTCTTCCTTGATCCCAACAAATGCAAAAGGACAGGTTAAAGGGATAGTAAAGTCCAAATTAAACTTTCATGATTCAGATAGGGCATGCAATTTTAAACTTTCTAATTTACTTTTATCATCAAATTTGATTTGTTCTCTTGGTATTCTTAGTTGAAAGTAGACACATTTGCTTTTTTCTAAGCCCTTTAAGGCCGCCTCTTATCTGAATGCATTTGACAGTTTTTCACAGCTAGAGGGTGTTAGTTCATGTGTGTCATATAGATAACATTGTGCTCACAGAGTTATTTAAGAGTCAGCACTAATTGCTTGAAAGGCAAGTCTGTCAAAATATCTGAAATAAGGAGGCCGTCTGCAGAAGCTTATATGCAAGGTAATTACAGAGGTAAAAAGTATCCAAACTATAATTGCATTTGTAACGCGTCCGTCGGTGTCGCCAGTTGCGCACACAAGGAATATTGGCAGTGCGAGGCAGCCAAAAGAATGTGAAGCTGCATCCAGATGGATTCCGAAAATGGCAGGGTGGTGAAATACCCTGCCATTTTTGGAATCCACCGGGATGCAGCAAAGGCAAACGGAGCATTACAAAAAAACAAACAATCCGCCCGCAATAAGTATTAAAAAAAAGAAAAAAGTATTAAAACAAAAAAAACAACAACTACCTAATAAAATAATTAACCCCTAAATCTGACAACCCCAACATTGTAAACTACCTAATACATTTAATAACCCCTAAACCGCCATTAACCCACATCGCTAATTAACCTAATAAACCTATTAACCCCTAAACCACCAAACCCCACAATGCAAATAACTAATCACTAAGCCCCCTAAGTTAACACCCCCTAAATGAACCCCATTACATAAATTAAAATAATCCTAAATTACAATTAAAATAAAAAATTTAACATTACTTTAAAAATAAACGCCTAGATTACGAGTTTTGCGTTAGAGGCTATGCAGCGCTAATGAGCAGTTTATGCTCACCGCTCACTTACAGACAGTGCTGGTATTACGAGTTTTTACAAACCAGACAAGAAGTGAGCGTTGAGCAAAATTTTGCTTATTACCGCACTCCAATACCAGCGCTGCTTATGTTAGCGGTGAGCTGATGTAACGTGCTAGTGCCCAATTTCCCCAAAGGAATCAACGAGGAGAGCCGGCTGAAAAAAAGTCTAACACCTGCAAAAAAGCAGTGTAAAACTCCTTAACGCAGCCCCATTGATTTCTATGGGGAAATACATTTTATGTCTACACCTAACACCCTAACATGAACCCTAATCTAAACACCCCTAATCTTACACTTATTAACCCCTAATCTGCTGCCCCCGACATCACCGCCACCTACATTATAATTATTAACCCCTAATCTGCTGATCTTCAAGGGGTTAGTGTTAGTTTTTTTAAGGGGGTATTGGGTGGGTTTTAGAGTAGGGTTGGTTGTGTGGGTGGTGGGTTTTAATGTTGGGGGGATTTGTAATTTTTTTTACAGGTAAAAGAGCTGATTACTTTGGGGCAATGCCCCACAAAAGGCCCTTTTAAGGGCTATTTGTAATTTAGTGTAGGGTAGGGCTTTTTTATTTTGGGGGTGCTTTTTTATTTTGTTAGGGGGATTAGATTAGGTGTAATTAGTTTTAAAATCTTGTAATTTGTTTATTATTTTCTGTAATTTAGTGATTTTTTTTTTTGTACTTTAGATAATTTTATTTAATTGTATTTAATTGTATTTAATTTAGGGAAATAATTTAATTATAGTGTAGTGTTAGGTGTAATTGTAACTTAGGTTTTATTTTACAGGTAACTTTGTATTTATTTTAGCTAGGTAGTTATTAAATAGTTAATAACTATTTAATAACTATTCTACCTAGTTAAAATAAATACAATCTTGCCTGTAAAATAAAAATAAACCCTAAGATAGCTACAATGTAACTATTAGTTATATTGTAGCTATCTTAGTGTTTATTTTATAGGTAAGTATTTAGTTTTAAATAGGAATTATTTAGTTAATGATAGGAATTTTTATTTAGATTTCTTTGAATTATATTTAAGTTAGGGGGTGTTAGGGTTAGGGTTAGACTTAGATTTAGGGGTTAATAACTTTAGTATAGTGGCGGTGACATTGGGGATGGCAGATTAGGGGTTAATAAATGTAGGTAGGTGTCGGCGATGTTAGGGACGAAGATTAGGGGTTAATAATATTTAACTAATGTTTGCGAGGCGGGAATGCGGTGGTTTAGGGGTTAATATGTTTATTATAGTGGCGGCGATGTCCGGTTCGACAGATTAGAGGTTAAAAATTTTATTTTAGTGTTTGCGATGTGGGAGGGCCTCGGTTTAGGGGTTAATAGGTAGTTTATGGGTGTTTACTTTTAGCACTTTAGTTAAGAGTTTTATGCTACGGCGTTGTAGTGAAAAACCCTTAACTACTGACTTTAAAATGCGGTACCGCTCACTTTTTGTCAGACTCGTAATACCGGCGCTATGCAAGTCCCATTGAAAAAAGAGGATACGCAATTTACATAAGTGGATTTGTGGTATTTCCAGGTCTGGCTAAAAAAAGTGAGCGGTAGACCTGTACCTGCAAGACTCGTAATACCAGCGGGCGTTAAAAAGCAGCGGTAGGACCTCTTAACGCTGCTTTTTAAACCTAACGCACAACTTGTAATCTAGCCAAAAGAAAAGTTTAAACTAATCTAAAATTACAGAAAAAAAAAGTCTAACATTACAGAAAATAAAAAACGGCTAACATTACACAAAATAATAAATCACATTATCCAAAATAAAAAAAATTAAACCTAATCCTTATGAGAATAAAAAGGCCCCCCAAAATAAAAACACCCCCTAATCTAAGAATAAACTACCAATAGCCCTTAAAAGGGCTTTTTGTAGGGCATTGCCCTAAAGAAATCAGCTCTTTTACATTAAAAATAAACCAAGTGCCCCCTGTACCTGTTTTCACATACCCTACTAAGTTGGAAGTCACCCTGCTATTGGAATTTTTTCTATTTTACACTTCTCGTGTTTTTTGTGTTTTTGTGATTGACTATTTTTCACTTCAATATTTTTTCATACAATATTTTTCACATATTTTTTAGTCTATTTTTATTATAGCACATTTTTTCACTGAGGACTTTCATCATTATTATATATTTTTTACTGAGGTATATATTTTTTACTGAGGAATTTTTGCACTGAGGAATTTCTTTCTCTACACTGAGGATTAATTGGAGTTAATTTGGACACCACAGCACTTTTTGTATTTTACACCAGGATGGACTAAGTAACAACTCATCAGTATATATATTTTTAAGACATATTTTTTGGAACACATATTTTCTAGGATCACTTTCTAGGACTTAACCAGTTGTGGGTGTTTGTACTCCTCTAGAGAGCACCTTTTCTCTTATTGTTTTTATTCTTTATTTTTTTATTTTTAATATTATATTGCATTGTTCTTATTCTACAGTACTTAATTTTCCATTGTATCATTGTAATTTTTAACATGAATCCATGAGTTTTTAACTATGTTGTATTAAAATCATTTTATACTTTTATCAGATTCCACACATTATCTGTTTATTATCATACTCCTCTTTTATATCCCTTGCCTCTGGTTGGGTAGGCACCTGGGGTCTTTTCCATATTGCTTGATATCCCCCCCTGGTGGTTGCTAGGTACCACCATTCCCAGGCCTTAGGGTTTTTAGTTGGCGCTGGTCCATTTCTCTTTTTGCCCCCTAACAATAAAACACCCCACCCACCAAACCTCCAAAATAAAAAAACCTAAACTACCCATTGCCCCTAAAGGGGCACATTTGTATGGGCATTGCCCTTAAAAAGGCAGTCAGCTCTTTTACTGCCCTTAAAAGGGCATTCAGCTCTTTTTCAAATGCTCAAATCCCTAATCTTAAAAATAACCCCCCCAAAAAACCCCCCTAAGACTAAGCCCCAAATAGGCACTAACGGTTCCTGAAGTCTGGCGGAGAAGGTCTTCTTCCAGGCGGGTCCATCATCTTCTATCTTGATCCACAGCGAAAGTGGCATGGTGTGGAATGGTCTTCCAAGATGTGGCGATCCTCGGCGGCGGCACTCCTCGGCAGCATGGAGGCTCCTCTTCATGCGATCGTCCACCTGAAAACTGAAGATTGAATGCAAGGTACCCCATATTTATTGGAGTATCTTGCATGCCTATTGGCTGATATTTTAAAATCAGCCAATAAGATGAGAGCTAATGAAATCTTATTGGCTGATTTGAACAGCCAATAGGATTTCAGTAGTTCTAATCCTATTGGCTGATTTAAAAATTTCAGCCAATAGGAATGCAAGGTACCCCAAATTGATTGCAGTACCTTGCAATCAATCTTCAGTGAACGACAGATATCAGATGAAGTGGAGCCTCCATGCCACAGAGGAACGCCTCCGCCACCGAGGACCGCCGCCGCTGATCGCCACCGAGGACCACCACTGTTGAGGACCTCCGCTGAGTATCCAGGCATTGGGAACACAGCTCTGCACCTCCGCTCTGTGCCGCCTTCACTCCAGATGAAGATAGAAGATGTAAAGCAGTAAAAGAGCTGAATGCCCTATTAAGGGCAATGCCCATACAAATGCCCCTTTAAGGGCAATGGGTAGTTTAGTTTTTTTTAGTGTTTTTTTATTTTGGGGTTTTTTTACTGTTAGGGAGGTAAAAGAGCTGTTTAACTTAGGGCAATGCCCTACAAAAGGCCCTTTTAAGGGCTATTGGAAGTTTATTATTAGATTAGGGGGTGTTTTTATTTTGGTATAATCCCCTCTGCGTCTTCCAAAAATGTGATGCTGCCCTTTCTTTGATAAAGACTATGTAGGTTTACTTGGTCTTTTTCTTTTTATTCTCAAGTCCCTGTTAGGAAGGAATCCTTGCAAGCCTCTTAAACTGCCTTGGAGGTAAGTTCTATCTTTGTTTTTTTCTGCTGGGGTCACAAAAATTCTCATTGACACTTATGGGGTTAATCCTGCTTGTGTGCAGGTGTACTTTTGGCAGTTTTATATTTATGTGGGGCACTGTGCTAAGACTCTGTGTGAGGCCTCTGGGAGGCTTTACAGTTCCTTAGGAACTTCATTTTGGAAGCATGTTTGGTCTGATTTTATTTCAGGCTTACCAGTACTTTATTTCCCTGTTTTTTTGCATTCATTAAAGGCAGCAATATTCTGGAAACACATTAAAACAAACTGAAGTCATGTTTTTTAGGTGGTGTTTTTCCTGGTCGCATTAGCTGCCGGTTTTTATGTTCCAGTAGTTAGTAGTATGTTAGCTTCACCTGTTTTTCTCTATTATGCATAGTGATGCCGGCCGGGAGGTTGTATGATGCCCACGATGGGCGGAGCTTGGTATGGCACATAGTTTTCACGCTCTTCCGCTCTGGGGGTTTGTCTTTAGTGCAGCAGCTGGCATTGTGTGGTCCTTCTTGTGTCCGTTCCGGTGCTGCTGTTTTTGTCAGGGTGAAGTCCATTTTCTCTGGCTACACAGTGGTTGCACTCCTCGTATCCCCGGCTGGTAGGGGAGTTATTTAGCACCTCAGTTGGGCTGTTAAGTTACAGAGTGTGCTTGTAGAGGTTCATTATCTTTTTTGTTTGTTTGGTCATTAAAGTGTTTGTTACATTTTTTAAAGTGACAGTAACGTTATATTGTTTTACACATTTATTTCTTTTTTATCTGTGGTGTGTGTAATATGGACCAGGAAGACTTGCAAGCTGTGACTTGTAACCTATGTCTAGATGCTAATGTAGAGCCTCATATCCCTTTCTTTTCCTCTTGTATAGAGAGGACTATGCAGTACAGGGATAGACTCTTTGATACAGAGCCTTCATTTTCTAAGGAGACTATTGTTCAAGCTGTAGCTCAGTTGTCTCCCCATTCATCACAATCTCAATACTCTTCACATGCAGTGCCCTGCATTTCATCTCAGGCTAGTTTGTCTTTGCAGGATTTGTCTACCCACATTTCCTATGCTATATCTGAGGAATTGTCTGCCTTTCCTGTGGTACAGGGTAAGCGCAGAAGGATGTTGCAGTTTTATCTAATGTTTCTTCTCACAGGTCTGATGAAGAAAATATCTTAGTAGCGTCCGAGGGTGAAATTTCAGACTCTGATAGTGTGTCTCCTTTGGCTGATTCTGAGGTTGTTTCTTTCAGATTTAAGCTGGAGCACCTCCGTTTGTTGCTCAGGGAGGTTTTAGTGACTTTGGATGACTCTGATTCAACGGTCATAGTTACTCCCAAGAATGCCAGCAAACTTAATACATTTTTTGATGTTCCTTCTGTGGCCGAAGTTTTTCCTGTTCCAGATAGGGTTTCAGATATTATTTCTAGGGAATGGGAGAAGCCTGGAATTCCTTTTTCTCCTTCCCCTGTTTTTAGGAAGATGTTTCCTATTGCAGATTCTTTTAAGGAATCCTGGCAGACGGTTCCTAAGGTGGAGGGAGATGTTTCTACTTTGGCTAAGAGGACCACTATTCCTATTTAGGATAGTTGCTCTTTTAAGGATCATATGGATAAGAAGTTGGAGGCTTTGCTTAAAAGGATTTATTTTCACCAGGGGTTTCAATGGCAACCTGCTGTGTGTATTGCTACGATTACCAGTGTGGTTGCATACTGGTTTGATGCGTTGGCTGATTCTATTCAACAGGATTCTCCTTTGGAAGAAATTCTGGATAGAATTCAGGCCTTGAAGTTGGCTAATTCCTTTATTGCGGATGCTTCCTTTCAGGTTATCAAGTTAGGAGCAAAAATTTCTGGCTTTGCCATTTTGTCTCACAGGGCTTTATGGTTAAAGTCTTGGTCTGCAGATGTATCCTCTAAATCTAAGCTTTTATCCATTCCTTACAAGGGGAATTCTTTGTTTGGTCCTGGAGTGGCTGAAATTATCTCAGATATTTCTGGTGGGAATGGACATTCTCTTCCCCAGGATAGGAGGAATAAACAGAAGGGTCGTCAGAGTAATTTTCGTTCCTTTTGTTCCTTCTCCGGTAAGTCTTCCTCATCATCCTCCTAAACAGGATCAGTCCAAGCCCTCTTGGAGGTCCAATCAGTCCTGGAGCAAGGGCAAGCAGTCTAAGAAGCCTGCCTCTGACTCAAAGTCAGCATGAAGGGTCTGCTCCCGATCCGGGAATGGATTGCGTGGGGGCAGGCTGTCCTTGTTTGCTCAAGCCTTGGCAAGGGATGTTCCAGATCCCTGGGTGGTAGATATTGTTTCCCAGGGATACAAGCTGGAGTTCAAAACTTTTCCTCCCGGGGCAGGTTTCATCTGTCAAGATTATCTGTAAACCAGATAAAAAAAGAGACATTCTTAAGTTGTGTTCAGGATCTTTCTGACATGGGAGTGATCATTCCTGTTCCAGTTCAGGAGCAGGGTCTAAGGTTTTATTCCAACCTGTTTATCGTTCCAAAAAAAGAGGGAACTTTCAGACCCATCCTAGATCTCAAGTTAGTAAACAATTTTCTCAAGGTTCCATCCTTTAAGAGGGAAACTATTTGGTCAATTCTTCATTTTGTCTACAGTAGATCTGAAGGATGCATATCTACATATTCCCATTCACAAGGATCATCACAATGTTCTGAGATTTGCTTTCCTAGATCAGCATTTTCAGTTTGTGGCCCTTCCTTTTGGTATTGCAACAGCTCACAGAGTGTTCTCAAAGGTCCTGGGTGCATTATTGGCAGTTCTCAGACTGCAGGGGGTTGCAATAGCTCCTTACCTGGACGACATTCTAGTTCAGGCGCATCTTTTCAACTAGCAAGCTCCCACATGGAGTTGTTGCCTTTTCTGCGCTCCCACGGTTGGAAGGTGAATTTAGGAAAAAGTTCCTTGATTCCGGCCACAAGGTTGGTATTCTTGGGAACCATTATAGATTATCTGGAAATGAAGATTATTTTGACAGAAGCAAGGAAGTAAAAAAATGTTCAATTCATGTCTGGCTCTTCAGTCATCTCCTCGGCCGTCGGTGGCCCAGTGTATGGAGGTTATTGGTCTGATGGTTTCAGTCATGGACATCATTCCGTTTGCTTGGTTTCATCTCAGATCTCTGCAGTTATGCTTGCTCAGGCAGTGGAACAGAGATTATACGGATCTGTCTCCAAAGATTGTTTTAGATCAGGCTGCAAGAGATTCCCTTCTGTGGTGGTTGTCTCAGGATCGTCTCTCTCAGGGAACCTGTTTTTGCAGGCCTACCTGGGTGATCATGATCACGGATGCCAGTCTGCTGGGTTGGGGAGCTGTCTGGGGTTCTCTGAAGACTCAGGGTCTGTGGACTCGGGAGGAATCGGCTCTTCCTATAAATGTTTTAGAGCTGAGGGCAATCTTCAATTCTCTTCTAGCCTGGCCTTAGTTGGCTTCAACCCAGTTTATCAGATTTCAGTTGGACAATATAACGTCCGTGGCTTACATCAATCATCAGGGAGGAACTCGGACTTCCTTGGCGATGAAGGAGGTAGCCAGGATTTTTCAGTGGAAAGAGTCACACAATTGTTGTCTGTCTGTGATCCACATTCCAGGGGTGGACAATTGGGAATCGGATTTTCTGAGCAGACAGTCTTTTCATCCGGAGGTGTTTTCCAGTTTGATTCTCAGGTGGGGTCAACTGGAGTTGGATCTTATGGCATCTCATCACAATTCCAAGCTTCTGAAGTATGAGTTGAGGTCAAGGGATCCTGAAGCGGTTCTAATAGATGCTTTAGCAGTTCCTTGGAAGTTCAGTGTGGCATACGTGTTTCCTCAGTTTGCCCTTCTTTCTCAAGTTATTGCTCAGATCCCACAGGAGAGGGCGTCGGTAATTCTCGTTGCACCAGCATGGCCTCACAGGATCTGGTATGCAGATCTGGTGAAGATGTCATCTTTTCCACCTTGGAGTCTTCTGTTGAGGAAGGACCTTCTACTCCAGGGGCCCTTCCTTCATCCAAATCTCATTTCTCTGAAGCTGATTGCTTGGAGATTGAACGCTTGATTCTTTCTAAGCGTGGTTTTTCTGAGTCGGTCATTGAGACTATGATTCAGGTGCGTAAGCCTGTGATTAGAAAGATTTATTACAAGATATGGTGTAAATATCTGTATTGGTGTTAATCTAAGGCAGTGCTTTTCAAACTGTGTGTCGGGAAACACTAGTGTGTCGGCAGCAGTGTGTAGGTGTGTCCCTGTTTCAGCACAAATTATTTTTAATTTTTTTTTTTTGGTTTCTGACTTTCCGCCTGCCTGCTACTCATATAACATGGTTGACTTGTGATTTATACCTAGGGGGACCCAGATCATCTTAACCTATTGGCGCAGCTCAGTGGGAACTGAAACTATTCTCATTGGCGGCACATTTATCTCCTGACTGCACGTGTAGTCACCTTAATTGGCTCGTGACTGCATGTGTAGTCAGTGAGTGGGAGAGCAGTGTGTTTGCAGTGTGGGCAGTAGTCAATCGGACTCACCGAGCTCTGAGGGCAGCAACTTAAATCCTGAGCTGAAATCAGTGGGGTTTTTTTTGCAACTAGCTCCCAGTAGTGCATTGCTGCTCCTGCTCTTGATATATGGATACTAAGTGGAAGCTTAAGAAATGCTTAATGATGAAATGCAAGTGTCTTTATCTAATATTCCACCAAATATTCAGAAATTGTGTTCATCCCATCAACCTCATACATCCCATTAAAATATCAAGTAGCTATTGGTGTTATTAAACTTTTTTTTAATTCTTGCACATACATACTGTTACTTGTAAATACATTTAGTTATTATATAATTCATGTATGTGTCCTTATCTCTTAAAACAAGTTAGTGTAATCTCCTTTTTGCTAGTACAACTGAATTACTGTGTCGCGAAATGATGTAGTTCTAAAAAGTGTGTCACCAACATAAAAAGTTTGGAAAACTCTGATCTAAGGGCTACTCTTGGAGTAGAGTTAGGATTCCTAGAATTTTGTCTTTTCTCTAGAAGTGTCTGGAGAAAGGTTTGTCTGCTAGTACCCTGAAGGGTCAAATTTCTGCATTGTCTATTTTGTTGCACAAGCGTCTGGCGGATGTGCCAGATGTTCAGTCTTTTTGTCAGGCTCTGGTTAGAATCCGGCCTATGGTTAAGTTTGTGACTCCTTGGAGTCTTAATTTAGTTCTGAGAGTTCTTCAACAGGCTCCATTTGAGCCTATGCATTCTTTGGATATTAAGTTGTTAACCTGGAAGGTTTTGTTTTTGGTTGCTATCTCTTCGGCTCAAAGAGTTTCGGAGCTTTCTGCGCTGCAGTGTGAGTCTCCTTGTCTCCTTTTCTTATTTTTCATTCTGATAAGGTAGTACTTTGTACTGATCTTGGTTTTTTTCCTAAGGTTGATTCTGATAAGAATATTAATCAAGAAATTGTTGTTCCTTCTTTGTGTCCTAATCCTTCTCATAAGGAACGTTTGTTGCACAACTTGGATGTAGTTTGTGCTTTGAAATATTATTTACAGGTGACTAAGGATTTTCGCCAGTCTTCTTCTTTATTTGTTATCTTTTCTGGGAAACGTAAGGGTCAGAAAGCTACGGCTACTTCGCTTTCTTGTTGGTTGAGGAGTATTATTCGCTTGGCATATGAGACTGCTGGTCAGCGGCCTCCTGAGAAAATAACGGCTTATTCCACAAAGGCTGTTTCTTCTACCTGGGCTTTCAAAAATGGTGCTTCTGTGGATCAGATTTGCAAGGCTGCCACTTGGTAATCTTTGCACACTTTTTCTAAATTTTACAAATTTGATACTTTTGCTTCAGCTGAGGCTGTTTTTGGGAGAAAGGTTTTTCAAGCAGTGGTGCATTTTGTTTAGGTTAACTGTCTTGTCCCTCCCTTATTATCCGTGTCCTCTAGCTTGGGTATTGATTCCCAATATTAATTATCATGATCCGTAGACTCACCATGTCATTAGAAAGAAAATGAAATTTATGCTTACCTGATAAATTTGTTTCTTTCTTGACATGGTGAGTCCACGGCCCGCCCTTTATTTTCAGACAGTTTATTTTTTTCAGAAACCTCAGACACCTCTGCACCTTATATTACTTCCTTTCTCCTTTCCCTTTGGTTAAATGACTGGGGGTTGTGGGTAAGGGGAGTGGTATTTAACAGCTTTGGCTGTGGTGCTCTTTGCCTCCTTCTGCAGGCCAGGAGTGATATTCCCAATAGTAATTATGATTATCCGTGCACTCACTGTGTCAAGAAAGAAACAAATTTATCAGGTAAGCATAAATTTCATTTTTTTGGTGTTTACTATCCATTTAATAAATGGGACCCTTAATATTGGACTTTTTATATTAAATATTTTTAAACATTTAAAGAAGTTCAATGTTAATCACTTAAAAAATATATCAGCCATTGGCTGATTTCAAATTTTCAGTCAATAGGAATGCAAGGTACCCCAAATTGATTGCAGTACCTTCCATTCAATCTTCAGTCTACGACGGACATCGGATGAAGTGGAGCCTCGATGCCGCAGAGGAATGCCTCCGCTGCCAATGACCGCCACTGAGGACCGCCGTCGATGATCGCCGCCGTTGAGGACCTCCGCTGAGGATCCAGGCATCGGGAACACAGCTCTGCACCTCCGCTCTGCACCCCTTTCACTCCAGATGAAGATAGAAGACCTTCTCCGCCAGACTTCAGGAACCGTGAGTACCTATTTGGTGCTTAGTGTTAGGGTTTTTTTTGTTTAATTTTTTTTTTGGGGGGGGGGGTATTTTTAAGATTAGGGATTTGGGCAATTGAAAAAGAGCTGATTGCCTTTTTAAGGGCAGTAAAAGAGCTGAATGCCCTTTTAAGGGCAATGCCCATACAAATGCCCCTTTAGGGGCAATGGGTAGTTTAGTTTTTTTAGTGTTTTTTTTATTTTTTTTACTAAAAATTTAGTATTTTTCAGAGGTAAAATAGCTGTTTAACTTAGGGCAATGCCCTACAAAAGACCCTTTTAAGGGCTATTGGAAGATTAGTATTAGATTAGGGGGTGTTTTTATTTTGGGGGGATTTTTTATTTTTATAGGGGTATTAGTTTAGGTTTAAATTTTTATTTTGGATACCTTTATTTATTTATTTTCTGTAATTTTAGTTGTTTTATTTTTAACTTTAGCATTTATCACCTAGTATTTCTATAACAGTGTTCATCATGCAAAACCTGGGAATAGTAAATAAAGGTATTATCTATCTTTTTAAACAATATAATTTTGGTGTTTACTATCCATTTAATAATATTGGGCTTTTTATATTAAATATTTTTAAACATTTAAAGAAGTTCAATGTTAATCACTTAAAAAATATATCAGCCTTTAACTATATACCAGCCTTTAACTGTATATCAGCTTTTAATTAAGGTAGGCATTTTTGCAGTTTTATATTCAGTTTATCAGTATACATTAAATATTTCCTTGTACTAAATACCATGAGATAGAAAAGCTGAATTTTTGAACATATGTTCTACAAATGGGCCTTTCTGTTTAACATCTGTTACTTAAGTTAAGTCCCAGTTTTGGAAAGCAAAAGACAAGGTCTAGTGAGAGCCTTATTTAATTAAATGTTTAATTTAATTTATACCTATATATGTATTAAAAAAAAAATAAAAAAAAAAAAATGGTCTGGGTTGAAATACAACAGCATCTCTTCCGGTACATTAAGAGAGTGCTTTGCTAAATCTATGATGAACTAGATAATTTTTAGCTTCCTATTGCATTTAAATGAATAAGAAAGGTGACAGTCACTTGAGTTACGTATGTAATAAATTTGGAACATCTGGATTGCTATATTGAATTAGGTAAGCATGGGAAAAACTAGATTTCTCAGGATTTTTAGGCATATGGAGACCATCACAGATATATTTTGTGAGTCTTGTGGGTTGTGAGCTTTGTCCGCTGTCCCTATGGTTTTGAGGGACTATATTGACTTAATGCTTTATTCCTCCCAAACCCACATAGGGTGCCATTCTGATACCCGGCGCTCTGGCTGCCCACTTCAAAACTCATGTTTTTGTGGAGTTAACCGTTTAAACTGTTCTCCAATTGGAGCTCTAGTTGTACAGCACTTTTTTGTAGCTAGCACGCCAATTAGAGAACAGTTCAAACCGTTAGCGCACAAAAAAAGAAGCATTTTAAAGTGGGCGGCCAGAGCGCAGGGTATTAGAATAGCACAGCTAGATTAAAACGTAAGTTACAGTATATCCTCTTTAGCAGTGATCAATTAAAGTCCATCAAAAATATCTCTTAGAGTCCGGATACGATTTTAAAACATGTAAAGTTTACCATCACTTTAAGTTTCTATTCATGTAACCCCTTTGTTGACTCTGCAAGAAACATACTAATTTACATGTGTGACATCAGAATACATCCTCAACACTAATTAACCAATAACCATATGTTACTTTAGGACACCAACATCTACAAATGGTGTGTTTTTATATTTCATTTTTAATATTTGCTTATATGTCACACTTGCACTGTTGTGATTGTCACTAACAATACTGGCATGTCTTAAATAATCTTTTAAAAGGCGATCACACATTCACAACTCAAAGCTAAATTTGTAATCCATTTCCATCTGCACAACTGCTAAACCATCTGAATGCATCTTTTAGGTTGTCAGGATGGGCAGACTGTGCACTGTAAAAATGTAATTCTGCTCTTTCTAGAATATTAATATTTAAATTTAAAATATAAGAGCTGTCCATTCAGGATTTTGCTGATTCGTTGAGTCATTTGATATACGATCAGTCGAATACATTCTTGGGCGAAAACTAATGATTGTTTGACTAAATCAATTTGTTTATTGGTTCAGGCCATTTGGCGCCAAAAACAAAGTTGCAGGAATAGGGGGAATGAGTTTTATTGTTTGGTTAAGAAGATCCTTTGTTTGTAACAATGTACCATTGATTTGTCCATTGTGCCCTGTTCAATCCTGCCATAATATTACTAATGACGGATTTTAGGGACAGCCGATCAGGCACTAAATGCTGGATTTTAGTCACACGGGAGTTGTAAGTTCTTTTAACATTGAAAAGAATTTTTTTTAATTGTTTAATTCCTATAATGTAAGAATTTTGTTAATATTAAGGGGCATATTTATCAAGCTCATTATTTCTAAAGGCCGCTGCTTTAACTTCTGTGAAGGCTCGCCGGAAACAGAAGTTATGAAGCAGCGGTCTAAAGACCTCTGCTCTATAACTTGTCCGCCTGCTCTGAGGTCGCGGACACAAATCAACCTGATCAAATACGATGGGGTTGATTGACACCCTGATTGGCCGCAAATCTGCAGGGGGCGGCATTGCACCGGCAGTTCACAACAACTGATGCTATTGGAATTTATCGATGTGCGGCGGACATGATACGCTACTTCGTATCATGTCCACTCGCACATTGATAAATAGGCCCCAAATTGTCTATATTAGCTGCTACCATTGGAAATAACGGTTCCAAATCCAATATTTGTCAGAACCCAATACCTGCATGGATGAATATTCAAACGAACATTTAATTTTTTTTAAAATAAATCTTTTGCCAAAGTGAATTTCTCGCCCTTGTACATATCTACAAAATATGATTTCTAGCAAGAAAATAATATGTAATTCTCAATAGTGTGAATTAATTTTCTAAAAGGGATATAAAATTAAACTTTCATTATTCAGCAAGAGCATGCAATTTTAACATTTTTTTTTTTTAATTTCCTTCCATTATTACAATCCATTATTAATTTTCAATACCATGTCCCTTAAGGGGTATGAAACCCCACATTTTTCTTTAATGATTTAACTAGAGTGTACAGTTTTTAAGATAGTTTCAAATGTACTTCTATCAAATATTTACTTTGTTTTTATGGTATTCTTTGTTGAGGTGAATACTTAGGTCTGTGGTGTGCACGTGTCGGGAGAGCTAATGACAGCAGTGTATAACATTATTAAAAGCATTTCTGCTGCCATGTAGTATTTCAGACATGTGCACACTCCTAAGCATAACCACTTGACTATCAACAAGAGGATGAAGTCAACTTTACATAAACATAATATAGAAACTGTCTGAAAATTATATGGTGTATCTGAAAATCATGAAAGATAAAAAATAATATGATGTTCATATCTCTTTAAATCTGTGAGCCTTAGTCATTTCCTTATTGTCTACCCTTAGTTATTGAAACAATGTTCTGTTAAGACATTTCAGGGATATGAGAGGATATATCACACTAGATAATATATAGCAAAAGATAAAAACATTAGTAATGCTAATATAAGGTTTTTAAGGGCACCAAATTGTACATTCTGTGTATTCTTTAATATAAATTGTAGCCATGTTAATAATATTTTACAATAAATGTGACTTTCTAATTGAATGATGTTATAATTTGAATGTAAAACCTGTAGACCTCTAATAAAAATGCCATATTATTGAAAAAAATTCAAATAAGAAAATTCTTATAAATAATTCAGTGGTTGTATCATTAAAGGGATATGAAACCCAAATATTTACTTTAAAGGGACAGTCAAGTAAAAAAAAAAAAACTTTCATGATTTAAATAGGGCATGTAATTTTAAACAACTTTCCAATTTACTTTTATTACAAATTTTGCTTTGTTCTCTTGGTATTCTTAGTTGAAAACTAAACCTAGGAGGTTCATATACTAATTTCTTAGACCTTGAAGGCCGCCTCTAATCTGAAAGCATTTTGACAGTTTTTCACCACTAGAGGGCGATAGTTCATGTGTTTCATATAGATAACATTGAGCTCAGGCACATGAAGCTCCTAGGAGTCAGCACTGATTGGCTAAAAATGCAAGTCTGTCAAAAGAAATGAAATAAGGGGGCAGTTTGCAGAGGCTAGATACCAGGTAATCACAGAGGTAAAAAGTTTATTATTATAACTGTGTTGGTTGTGCAAAACTGGGGAATGGGTAATAATATAATAATATCTACCTTTTTAAACAACAAAAATTCTGGTGTTTACTGTCCCTTTAAATGGACACTAAACCCAAATTTTTTCTTTCATGATTCAGGTCGAGAATACAATTTTAAACAACATGCCAATTTACTTCTATTATCTAATTTGCTTCATTCTTTAGATATCCTTTACTGATGAAAAAGCAATGCGCATGGGTGACCCAATCACACGAGGCATCTATGTGCAGTCACCAATCAGCCGCTACTAAGCCTATCTAGATATGCTTTTCAGCAAAGGATATCAAGAGCATGAAGCAAAATAGATAATAGAAGTAAATTAGAAAGTTGTTTAAAATTGCATGCTCTTTCTAAATTGTGAAAAAAAAATTAATAATATTTAGGTTTCTTGTCCCTTTAATGATTCAGATTATCGCACGCAATTTTAAACAACTTTCTAATTTTCTTCTCAATTATTCTTTGTTCTCTTGGTATCTTTTTTGTTGAAAAGCTCAGGAGCATGCATGTGTCTAGAGCATTATATGGCAGCAGTTTTGCAAGAATGTTTTCCATTTGCAAGAGCACTAGATGGCAGCACTATTTCCTGCCATTTAGTGCTCCAGATGCCTATCTAGCGCCTAGATTTAGAGTTCTGCTGCCAAAGTGGTGCATTAGCTACGCGTGCTTTTTTTCCCCCGCACCTTTTAAATACCGCTGGTATTTAGAGTTCACAGAATGGCTGCGTTAGGCTCCAAAAAGGGAGCGTAGAGCACAATTTAACGCCACTGCAACTCTAGATACCAGCGGTGCTTACGGACGCGGCCAGCTTCAAAAACGTGCTCGTGCACGATTCCCCCATAGAAAACAATGGGGCCATTTGAGCTGAAAAAAACCTAACACCTGCACAAAAGCCGCGTTCAGCTCCTAACGCAGCCCCATTGTTTCCTATGGGGAAACACTTCCTACGTCTGCACCTAACACTCTAACATGTACCCCGAGTCTAAACACCCCTAACCTTACACTTATTAACCCCTAATCTGCCGCCCCCGCTATCGCTGACACCTGCATATTTTTTTAACCCCTAATCTGCCGCTCCGTAAACCGCCGCTACCTACATTATCCTTATGTACCCCTAATCTGCTGCCCCTAACACCGCCGACCCCTATATTATATTTATTAACCCCTAATCTGCCCCCCTCAACGTCGCCTCCACCTGCCTACACTTATTAACCCCTAATCTGCCGAGCGGACCGCAGCACTACTATAATAAAGTTATTAACCCCTAATCCGCCTCACTCCCGCCTCAATAACCCTATAATAAATAGTATTAACCCCTAATCTGCCCTCCCTAACATCGCCGACAGCTAACTTCAAGTATTAACCCCTAATCTGCCGATCGGAGCTCACCGCTACTCTAATAAATTGTTTAACCCCTTAAGCTAATTCTAACCCTAACACTAACACCCCCTAAATTAAATATAATTTTTATCTAACGAAATAAATTAAGTCTTATTAAATAAATTATTCCTATTTAAATCTAAATACTTGTAAAATAAATCCTAATATAGCTACAATATAAATTATAATTATATCTTAGCTATTTTAGGATTAATATTTATTTTACAGGCAACTTTGTAATTATTTTAACCAGGTACAATAGCTATTAAATAGTTAAGAACTATTTAATAGCTTCCTAGTTAAAATAATTACAAAATTACCTGTAAAATAAATCCTAACCTAAGTTACAATTAAACCTAACACTACACTATCAATAAATTAATTAAATACAATATCTACAAATAAATATAATTAAATAAACTAACTAAAGTACAAAAAATAAAAAAGAACTAAGTTACAAAAAATTAAAAAATATTTACAAACATTAGAAAAATATTACAACAATTTTAAACTAATTACACCTACTCTAAGCCCCCTAATAAAATAACAAAGACCCCCAAAATAAAAAAATGCCCTACCCTATTCTAAATTACAAAAGTTCAAAGCTCTTTTACCTTACCAGCCCTGAAAAGGGCCATTTGCAGGGCATGCCCCAAAGAATTCAGCTCTTTTGCCTGTAAAAAAAACATACAATACCCCCCCCCAACATTACAACCCTCCACCCACATACCACTAATCTAACCCAAACCCCCTTAAATAAACCTAACACTAAGCCCCTGAAGATCTTCCTACCTTATCTTCACCTCGCCGGGTATCACCACCGATCGGTCCTGGCTCCTAAATCTTCATCCAAACCAAGCGGGGGCTGGCGATCCATAATCCTGCGGCTGAAGAGGTCCAGAAGAGGCTCCAAAGTCTTCATCCTATACGGGAAGAAGAGGCGATCCAGACCGGCAACTATCTTTATCCAAGCTGCATCTTCTATCTTCATCCAATGAGGAACGGCTCCATCGTGAAGACCTCCAGCGCGGATCAATCTTCTTCCTCCGACGTCCAACTGAAGAATGACGGTTCCTTTAAGGGACGTCATCCAAGATGGCGTCCCTCGAATTCCAATTGGCTGATAGGATTCTATCAGCCAATCGGAATTAAGGTATGAAAATTCTGATTGGCTGATGGAATCAGCCAATCAGAATCAAGTTCAATCCGATTGGCTGATCGATCAGCCAATCAGATTGAGCTCGCATTCTATTGGCTGGTCGGAACAGCCAATAGAATGCAAGCTCAATCTGATTGGATTAGGGGTTAATACTTGAAGTTAGCTGTCGGCGATGTTAGGGAGGGCAGATTAGGGGTTAATATTATTTATTATAGGGTTATTGAGGCGGGAGTGAGGAGGATTAGGGGTTAATACATTTATTATACTAGCGGTGAGCTCTGGTCGGCAGATTAGGGGTTAATAATTGTAGGGGTTAATAATTGTAGGTAGGTGTCGGCGACGTTGTGGGGGGCAGATTAGGGGTTAATAAATATAATATAGGGGTCGGCGGTGTTAGGGACAGCAGATAGGGGTGCATAATGATAACGTAGGTGGCGGCGCTTTGCGTTCGGCAGATTAGGGGTTAATTATTGTAGGTAGCTGGCGGCGACATTGTGGGGGGCAGGTTAGGGGTTAATAAATATAATATAGGGGTCGGCGGTGTTAGGGGCAGCAGATTAGGGGTACATAAGTATAACGTAGGTGGCGGTCGGCAGATTAGGGGTTAAAAAAATTTAGGGGTACATAGGTAGTTTATGTGTGTTAGTGTACTTTAGAGCACAGTAGTTAAGAGCTTTATGAACCGGCCTTAGCCCAGAAAGCTCTTAACTACTGACTTTTTTCTGCGGCTGGAGTTTTGTCGTTAGATTTCTAACGTTCACTTCAGCCACGACTCTAAATACCAGCGTTAGAAAGATCCCATTGAAAAGATAGGATACGCAAATGACGTAAGGGGATCTGCGGTATGGAAAAGTCACGTCCGGAAAGTGAGCGTTAGACCCTTTAATGACTGGCTCCAAATACCAGAGGGCTGTAAAAAACAGCGTTAGGAGCCTCTAACGCTGGTTTTCACGGCTACCGCCCAACTCTAAATCTAGGCCTAGGTATCTCTAACACAGAGTATCATGGGAGCAAAGCAAAATTGATGATAGAAGTACATTTGAAACCTTTTTTTTAAAACGGTATGCTCTGTCTGAATCACAAAAGAACATTTTTAGATTTTATCACCCTTTAAAGCTCATTCTAGTCAAAATTAAACATTCATAATTCAGATAGTATATGCAATTATAAACAGCTTTCCAATTTACTTTTATCATCAAATTTGCTTTGTTTTCTTGGTATTCTTTGTTGAAAGCTAAAACTATCTAGGCTCGTATGCTAATTTCTAAGTCATTGATGGCTGTCTCTTATCTCAGTACATTTTGAAAGTCTTTCACAGCTAGAGAGTGTTAGTTCATGTGTGTCATATAGATAACATTGTGCTCACTCCCATGAATTTATTTATAAATCAGCACTGATTGGCTAGAATGCAAGTCTGTCAAAAGAACTGAGACAAGGGGGCAGTCTTCAGAGGCTTAGAGTCAAGTTAATCACAGAGGTAAAAAGTGTATTAATATAACAGTGTTGTTATGCAAAACTGGGGAATGGGTAAAAAAGGGATTATCTATCTTTTTAAACAATAACAATTTTGGAGTAGACTGTCCCTTTAAGAATGAAAAGATAATATTTTATTGTGAATTCTTTGTCACTTGAAACTATAAGCGTTTGTTTATCTGAGATAAGAATATTTCCTACGTATCATTTCATTTATAGTAGTAAACTCATATGGAATGTTTAAATACTATACTGCTTTGGCAGCCTTTCAAAAACTGGGGTTATAACCTAAGGTCGGCACTAGAACAAGTCAAATTGATTAAATTAATCAGGATGGTGTCAGTTAGAAAGACATTAAAGTGATTTTTATATTGGGACAGCATATATTAGCAACCAGGCACTACATTTCTGCATAGAAAAAATATCATTTAAAAACATGTTAAACTGTTGTTTTGTTGTCACAATGTGCAATGTTGTGCATGTATATTGTAAATCACTGTGTATCATGTAGCTTTGCTGAGGTTCTAAACCATGTACAAAACACACCACAATCTCTGGTAAAGTGTAAAAACCCCAGTATTCAGAGTTAAATTATAACTGGGCAAAATAAATCATTAAATTATATTACAACTTTTATATAATTTTATGGTTAATATTTTATAAAACAGACACAACCATTGAATATGCACTAATGGGAGCTAGCTCCTTAAACAAAGGATACCAAAAGATTGAAGCACATTTTATAATAGAAGTAAATTTGGAAAGTTGTTTAAAATGTATTGCTCTGAATAATGAAAGAAAAAATGTTTCATGTCCCTTTAATAACCCGTAATTAGGTTGTGATTTAATTAATTAAAGGGACAGTTTACACCAGAATGTTTATAGTTTAAAAAGATAGATAATCCCTTTATTACCCATTCCCTAGTTTTGCACAGCTAACACGGTTATATTAATTTAGTTTTTACCTCTGTGATTACCTCGTGTCTAAGCCTCTGCAGACCGCCCCCTTATTTCAGTTCTTTTGACAGACTTGCATTATAGCTAATCAGTGCCCTCTCATAAGTAACTCCACAGGCGTGAAAAATCTATATGGCACACATGAACCACCGTTGTCTAGCTGTAAAAAACTGTCAAATCCATTGAAATAAGAGGCGGCCTTCAAGGGCTTCGAAATTAGCATATGAGCCTACCTAGGTTTACCTTTCAACTAAAAATACTAAGAGAACAAAGCAAATTTGATGATTAAAGTGAATAGGAAAGTTGTTTAAAATTGCATGCCCTATCTGAATAATTAAAGTTTAATTTTGAGTAGACTGTCCCTTTTTATGCTTTAAATATTTACATTTACTGCTCGAAATTAGCTAGTTGCATTTTTTTCTTTATGTCTCGATGTACCATTTGAAGAACAACAGATACACAGACTTTATGACTAGGCAGTGTTAAATACAACTTTGAGTTAAACATAAAGAAAAGGGCTTCCAAGTTTCTGTTTATAGAAGGTGAAGTGTTGATGAGGTGTGTCTGTGGGACTAGTGAATTACTTGCTAGTGTTACTTGGCTGCAATGTCTGTTATGGGAATAATTGGGATTTAGACCATCAAAAATAAAATATTTGAATTTATTTTCAGACTATAGATTGTAAGTATTTGTAACGTTTCTCAAAAAAATGGAATTGTTTCAAATAATGTAACTGAACTCTAATAGCTCTTTCACTGATTATTTACATACATTCTAGGGCTAATGTTTAAAATAATAAAAAAAAGATTGTTAAAAAAAAACCACAGCTGGTTTTAAGCATTTTAACTTTGTAAAAACATTTTACTTAAAGGGACAGTATACACCAATTTTCTTATAACTGAATGTAATAGACACTACTATAAAGAATAATATGCACAGATACTGATCTAAAAAGTCAGTAAAAAAACATTAAAAAACTTACTTAGAAGCTCCCAGCTTAGCTCTGTTAAAAAGGTAGCTAGAACAACCAGTTTAAGTGGGAAATAACAGACCCTCCCCCCCTTCTTCTGCATATGAAAAGACTAGACATGTGCAATGCTAAAAAATGTGTTTAGTTTAGTTTCATTAGTTAAACAAATAATTTCGTTTCGGAAAATTAGTTTAGTTAAGTTTAAAAAAAAATTGTTTCGGCAAATTAGTTATGTTAAGTTAAATCGGTTTTTCGGGTTCCATTCATTTTTCTTATCCATTCTTTATTCATATGCATTATTATATTATGAAGTTTAGAATACAATAATGCATATGAATTAACAATGGATCCAAAAAATCGAAAGGATCCGAAAAAACTATTTAACTTAACATAACTAATATGCCGGTGATTGCCGAAACAAAATTATCTAAAACCGCCGCAGCCACCCACATCGCCGATACTAAATAAAGCTATTAACCCCTAAATCGCCATACACCCACATCGCCAACACTACCTAAACCTATTAACCCCCAAATGGCCGCCCCCCCACATTGCTGACACTAAATAAACCTATTAACCCCTAAACCGCAGTTCCCCGACATTGCCGACACTAACTAAACCTATTAACCCCTAAACTGCTACCCCCACATCACAACAACCTAAATTAAACTATATTAACCACTAAACCTAACTCCCTCTAACTTTAACATAATTAAAATAGACCTAAATTAAAGTTACAATTATTAATTAACTACCTATTTAAAAATAAATACAAACTTACCTGTGAAATAAAAATAAAACCTAAGCTAGCTACAATATAACTATGTACTAACTACCTAGTTAAAATAAATACAAACTTATCTGGGAAATAAAAATAAAACCTAAGCTTACACTAATAAAACCTAACATTACTAAAAGAATAAAAACCTAACATTTCTAAAAATAACAAAACCTAAGATTACTAAAAAATTAAAACTACAATTACAAAAAATAATACACACTAAAATGACAAAAAATAAAAAATGCTACCATTACAAAAAATAACAAATGAAATTATCCAAAAAATTAAAAATTATTCCTATTCTAATACCCCGTTTTTAAAAACAAACAAACACCCAAGATAAAAAAAACCTAATCTATAATAAACTACCAAGGGCGCTTAAAAGGGCATTTTGTAGGGCATTGTCCTAAAGTTAACAGCTCTTTTGCAAAAAAATAAAAACAAACACCCCCTATCATTACAAACCCCCCCAAACCCCCAAAATAAAAAAAAACCTAATCGACCAATTCAGCTCTTTTTCGGCCCATTAAAAATAACAAATGCCTAATCTTAACCCCCCCCCCCAAAAAAAAAAAAATCCAATTACAAAAAATAACAAACGAAATGATCCAAAATAATAAAAATTATTCCTATTCTAATACCCCATTTTTTTTTAAAAAGAACACACCAAAATAAAAAAAAACCCTAATCTATAATAAACTATAAATAGCCCTTAAAAGGGCCTTTTGTAGAGCATTGCCCTAAAGTTAACAGCTCTTTTGCTAAAAAATTACAACAAACTCCCCCTAGCAGTATACAAACCCCATCCCCCCAAACCCACATAATAATAAAAACCTAACTATAAAAAACCTAATCTACCCATTGCCCTGAAAAGGTCATTTGTATAGGCATTGCCCTTAAATGGGCATTCAGCTCTTTTTCCGCACATTAAAATAAAAAAGCCCTAATCAAAAAAAAAAACACCCCAAAAAACAAACAAAAAACCTAACACTAACCCCAAAATCGGTACTCACAGTTGCTGAAGTCCGGCGAAAGATCTTCATCCCAACGGCGAAGCATCTTCATCCAGGCGTCCCCATCTTCATCCGTCGCGGGACCGGCATCTTCTTTATCCCTGAGGAGGCGGAGCAGTCGATGCATGGAAAGGAGGTCCAGGCGGAGGTCCATTTGTCAAACATTAAGGTCCTCTTCATGTAATCGTCCGCCGCACACTGATTTGAACAGCCAATGGGATTTAAGCAGCTCTCATTCCTATTGGCTGATTTAATTTTTTCAGCCAATAGGAATGCAACTGTACCCCAATATAAAAGAGGTACCTTGCATTGAATCCTCAGAGTGTGGCAGACAATTGCATGAAGAGGACCTCCATGTTGGACCAATGGACCTCTGCCTCCGCGCATCGACTGCTCCACCTCTGCAGGGATGAAGAAGATGCCGATCTGGTGATGGATGAACATGGAGCCACCTGGACGAAGATGCTTCGCCGCTGGGATGAAGATCCTTCACCAGACTTCAGCAACTGTGAGTACCATTTTTGGGGGTAGTGTTAGGTTTTTTTGGGGTGTTTTTTTTTAGATTAGGGCTTTTTTTATTTTAATGGGCTGAAAAAGAGCTGAATGCATTTTTAAGGGCAGTAAAAGTGCCCATACAAATACCCTTTTCAGGGCAATGGGTAGATTAGGTTTTTTTAGTTAGTTTTTTTTTTATTTTGTGGGTTTGGGGGTTGGGGGTTTCTAATGTTAGGGGGTGTTTGTTTTATTTTTTCGCAAAAGAGATGTTAACTTCAGAGCAATGCCCTACCAAAGGCCCTTTTAAGGACTATTGGTAGTTTAAGTTTTTTTTTATTTTGGGGTGTGTTTTTTTAAAAATAACAGGGTATTAGAATAAGAATAATTTTTATTTTATGGGATAATTTAGTTTGTTATTTTTTGTAATGTTATTTTTTAATTTTGTGTAATTGTAGTTTTAATTTTTTAGTAATCTTAGGATTTTTATTTTTAGTTATCTTAGGTTTTTCATTTTTAGTAATGTTAGGTTTTATTAGTTTAAGCTTAGGTTTTATTTTATTTCACAGGTAAGTTTGTATTTATTTTTAAATAGGTAGTTAGTTAATGATTTCAACTTTAATTTAGGTCTTTTTTAATTATGTTAAAGTTAGGGGGTGTTAGGTTTAAGGGTTAATAGTTTAATTTAGGTTGTTGCAATGTGGGGGCCGGCGGTTTAGGGGTTAATAGGGTTAGTTAGTGTCGGCGGGGATTGGCGGTTTAGGGGTTTATAGCTTAATTTAGTGATTTAGTTGATGTTGGCGATGTCGGAGAACGGCGGTTTAGGTATTAATAGCTTTATTTAGTGATTTAGTTAGTGTCGGCGATGTTGGAACGGCGGTTTAGATTAGAACAATGAAAAATTATGAATATGAATAATGGATCAGAAAATACGGAAACTGATTTATTAATTTTCAGAATTTTTGGGGGGATTTTAGTTATGGTGCCGATTTGGAAATTCGGATGCATTCAAATCTCCGAATCAGCCAAAATTCGTCCAAAAACTAAATTCGGATGAAATGAAATGCACATCTATAATTTACACAAACAGGAGCAAGCTGGAGTAGGTATACGTCGGTATTCTCCTAAAACTTTGGGGCTTGGTTAGGAGTCTGAAAATCAGAGCAATGTTATTTAAAAATAAGCAAAACTATACATTTAAAAAAAACAAAAACATTAAGGCTATATAAATAGATCATCTACAAAACATTTTTGCAAAGAAAAATCTAGTGTATAATGTCCCTTTAAATGGATTTGAAACCCACAAATTTGCTTTGCTCTCATATTGTTCTGGGTTGAAGAGACACCTAGGTAGGCATCTGGAGCACTACGTGGCAGGAAATAGTGCTACTATATAGTGCTCTTGCAAATGGATAACATTCTTGCAAAACTGCTGCTATATAGTGCTCCAGAAATGGACAGGCTCCTCAGCTTATGTTTCTGCTTTTCAACAAAAGATACCAAAAGAACGAAGAAACATTGACAATGGAAGTAAATTAGAAAGTTGTTCAAAACTGCATGCTCTGTCTAAATTAAGAATGAAAATGTTTTGGTTTCATATCCCTTTAAAACACATTTTATGGAAATAGTGTACACATATAATGTACTTTATGTAATAAAATATATCATAAAGGGTCAGTAAATTGCAAACAAGTAAATGATTAACATCTACATCTCAAATCTAAATTAGAAAACTTTCTGTTATTGAGAAACATAGCTGCTCTGTTAAAAAAATTGGTAACCTTTGTTGAAGGAGCAGAAATACACTACTGGGAGCTACCTGAACAGACCAGGAGATCAATGACAAGAAGCATACATGTGCAGCTACCAATCAGCAGCATTGCTGCTCCTGAGCCTGCCTAGGTATGCTGTTTAACAAAGGATACAAAGAAAATAAAGCAAATGAGATCAAATAAAATGTAAAGTACTATATTTTACTGTGCTTGTTTCTCCTTTTTACTTAAAAAACACAGTACCCTATGATCTAAGGCTCTCTGATTTGGTGACATTTTCTAAGACATCTAGTAAGTACTGCAAAGGTTTTTCAAAGAATTTGATAGACAAATTTTTAGCTGTGATTTTCTCCATACTGGAGAGTTTTTGATCATCCTGTTCTTAGAGATATATATATAGTAAATCTATAGTGCTGGCAGGGCCGGACTGGGAAATGAGATCGGCCCTGGAAATGCTTTAAGACCAGCTCCAGAACCCCCCACTGACCCCCCGCCTCCACCCCCAGCCCCCTGGCCCCTCCTTCACTCCCCCTACCTTGCCTAGGGCTTTTTTTTGCCACTAAAGGCCCCCACACCCTCATCAGGAGAGGAGCGGCCTTGAAGAAATGCGCTACACAAGCACACAAGGCTCGCTCCGTGCATTCCCTGACCAAGGATGTGGCCCTACGGCGCCGGCAGCCCACGATAAAAGTCCCAGTATCCCAGCGGGCCAGTCCGGCACTGAGTACTGAATATTTGTTAACTAATTTGATCTGAGCATAAGGCTTCAGACAACTGAGCCATTAGAGATGATGGCTTTTGATGACCCTTTAAAGTAGAAAACTTAAAATTAATGTTTTATTGGCTACTGGGTGTTATTTCATTTCATAAAACATTTTACTCATTAATGTATAATTTATTAAAAAATATGATTAAAATAGATGGGTTTTAATGAATAGTTCCACAGGGTTACAATTCTGTTATTCTCACATGAGTGTTTATTTTTCTTATACTAGATCCTCAAGTCCAAAGATTTGACATCACCGATGCAGCGGTATATTGACAGCAAAGTTGTGAAAACAAAAGCGGAAGGAGAGTGGCTGTCCTTCGATGTAACGGAAGCAGTTAATGAATGGCTCTACCACAAAGGTAAATGTTTCTGCCTAGTGTTAATTTGTGTCACAATACAGAATTTTAATAATATTCTCTTGATCAAATTTATCAAACAGACATTCAGGTGTAAAAATAAAAATTTGCAATATTTAAATGTTTTATTTGAATACATTTTGCTTTCTTCTATGTGTTAAAGCGCTGCAGCAACAACAACAACAAAATTGTAAACCAGGGAATTGCTACTCCTGAAGAAAACATGGTTACTGGCCATTTCTTCTTCAATAGCCGCAATTTACAGGGGTCGGGTGTACAACTTTAACTATAGTAAAAAAAAAAAAATGTCTAAAAATAACATTGTCTTTTGAAATAAAGCTTTTTAACTTTTAGACCAGAAGTGTCCTTAATAATTATTAAGTCTCTCTTTCAATAATTTATAAATGTCATAGAGACATATTAGAGATATCAGACCCAACACCGTTATATTTCCTGATTATTTTCATCTTATATCTTACAGATAGGAACCTTGGATTTAAGATAAGTTTACATTGTCCTTGCTGCACCTTTGTACCATCAAATAACTACATAATTCCAAACAAGAGTGAAGAATTAGAAACCAGGTTTGCAGGTAAACCATTTATTGATAAATACCCCTGTTCTTTCTTTATATTCATAACAATAAGCCATACATGTGTGTGTGTTCATTCCAACCAAATAACGGAAATTAAAGTATGTGAATAATAATAAATTATATTAAAGTGATGGTAAATCCTAGTGTTTTTGAAATGCTAGGATTTACCAGTGCTACAAAAAATGGTACTTTCAGTCATAAAATATAAAAAAACTTCATTTTGAAAGTACCTTTATTTGACCTCCAGCCACCAATGGCAAAACGCTATTCTGTCAATGAGGTCACATTTACACCTCTTAACCAATAGTGTGCTAGCCATATAACATAATGCCAAATGGATAGCACAACTATTGGATAAAAGGCTAAGACGTCACCTCATTGAAAAATAGCGATTTGCCATGGGCACAGGAGGCGCTCAGCTCTGCATAAACTCAGGGGCAAATAGAGGTACTTTCAACATTAAGTTTTTTGTACTTCATGACTAAAAGTCCCCTTTATTTATAGCACTGGTAAATCCTAGCGTTTCAAAAACATTAGGATTTACCATCACTTTAAAGGGACACTGAATGTAAATTTATTTCTTTCGTGATTCAGAGCATGCAATTCTAAGCAATTTTCTAATTTACTCCTATTATCAATTTTTCTTTGTTCTCTTGCTATCTTTATTTGAAAAAGGTGGTATCTAAGATTTTTTTTGGTTTAGATCTCTGGACAGCACTTTTTTAGTGGTGGATGAATTTATCCACCAATCAGCAAGAACAACCCAGGTTGTTCACCAAAAATGGGCCGGCATCTAAACTTACATTCTTGCATTTCAAATAAAAATACCAAGAGAATTAAGAAAATTTGATAATAGGAAAATATTAGAAAGTTGCTTAAAATGTCATGCTCTATCTGAACCACAAAAGAAAAAAATTGGGTTCAGTGTCCCTATAAGTAAGTAACCAATTGTTTTTCACAAAACAATGTTACTTGAGTTTTATAGTCAAATGTACACAATGTAACATTTTCAGATTTTCTCTGATAACAAAATTTACATTTTTGCTGTAAATTGAAAATGTTAGGATGCTTTGTTTAGGTGCTACTCCAGGTAGCGAACAGGTTTTTTGAGTAGTTTTCTTATGGTAATGTAGATGATTAAATAAATCTGCCATTTAAAATTATTATTATTTTTTTTAAATAATTCTTTAGGATCAATTTTTCAAGTGAAAAATACACCCTTTGCACAAATCCCAGTCTTTATGAGCTTCCATAGGTGCAGCAAAACCAAAACTGGGTGCTATAAAACAAAGTGTCTTTTGCTCCATATAAGCTTCTCTTAGCAGCAAATCAAACGTATCTTCTGTTGATGAAAACTAACAAGTTTGAAACAGCTGTCCAGAAGTGGTTTTATTTTTGCTGCACCTACCTGATAAACCTCACAAAATGGATTTTCTCTGAACTCAGTAAGAAGTTTAGTAGTGGCCCTAGCAGAGTTATGGGGAAAGCTTAACACAACACAGGTGCAAAAAACACAAATTTGTCTTTTTTTATGCATCCTTTGCTCTATCCAGGACAAGAGAGAGTTAAATAAGAGGAAACTGGGTATTTAAATAAGCCAGATTTTGGCAAATAGCATCCTGCAGCCTTGATATACAGCTTTGTGCCAAACATTCAAACACCACCTTTTTAAGCCTATTCACCAATACTATGAAACTCATTTTATCACATTGTGTATGGCACAACGTCATCATTATAAACACAGAGAAGGCCCCTAATGAACCTAAAGAGTTTGCAGCATGAGCTCAGAGGGGGAACATGCTTTGTTGCATGTAACTGACTGGATAAAAAAAGTAAATTTTCATTTATATGTTTACCTTGCACTGTAAATAATGTCTTGTACTGTGGTCTGGAACTGAACATTTACCAGCAGGGGAGGAAGGAAAAATGGTACAAGAGGAATTTGATAGACAAAATGCAACGTTTAGCTGTTTGAAGTTTTGCTTTATTTATACGTCACCTAGTACTGTTGTACAAATCTCATGTTTTTATCCTTTGGTACATTTTTCCCTTTCTTATTGTCCCCATTGCAGTTTAATAACATTTTTAGAACAAACTGCCTCACATGTTCTTTTGAATAATTTTCAAATTCAAAGCCATTTCAATCCATTTGAAAACATAATAGCCCCTGTATCTTGCACAAGGACATTTCTACAACAGTATTCTAGGGGGCTAGATTACAAGTGGCGCACTATCATAAACGCAATGATGAGATTTCTGTTTACATTACTGCAAAATCGAACTTACAGTAATTTACGCTCCGCATATTTTTAGCATCAGTGTGCGCTTGTATTACAATTTGAAGGTAAATGCGATTGCTCAAAAGCAATCGCATTTAACGTTCAAACTTTATACGCATCTTGAAAGTTCATGTAAAGAGTTTTGCACTAAACACTATTAACCCCTAAACTGTCATATAGCCCACTGCAAAGTGCCTGCTACAATATTAACCCCTAAACTGTCACACCCCCATATCACAAACTACTCCTTTTAACCCCTAAACCCCACACCCCCACATTGCAAAGTACCCGCTACACTATTAACCCTTAAACCGTCACGCACCCACATCACAAAGTACTTTGTTATACTATTATTTATTATTATTATTATTATTATCAGGTATTTGTAGAGTGACAACAGATTCCGCAGTGCTGTAAACATAAGTGGTATACAAGATAACATTTATAGGGATCAAATGGGTAAAGGGCCCTGCCAAGAGTTGCACTGTTGTAGTCGGCTCTTATGAAGGTGAGCTACAAACAGCTGGGCTGATAGGCGTACATGCTAAGGGGTTCAAGGGGATAGCAATGGAGTTAGGAAAGGTTAGCGTAGGTTGTATGCATCCCTGAATAGTAGAGTCTTTAGGGAGCGCTTGAAGCTTTCAAAACTAGGGGAGAGTCTTGTGGAGCAAGGCAGAGAGTTCCATAAAATGGGAGCCAGCCTGGAGAAGTCTTGTTAACGGGAATGTGAGAAAGTAACAAGAGAGGAGGAGAGTAGAGGCAGAGTATCTGGAGACAAGGTCTGAGATGTAGGGGGAGCAGTGCAGTTGTGGGCTTTGTATGTCAGAGTGAGAATTTTGTGTTTAATCCTGGAGGCAAGAGGAAGCCTTTGAAGGAATTAACAGAGAGGTGAAGCAGATGAAGAGCGACGTGTAAAGAAGATGAGCCTGGCAGAGGCATTCAGTATGGATTGTAAAGGAGCTAGGCGGCTGCTAGGGAGACCAGAGAGGATGGAGTTGCAGTAGTGGAAGCGGGAAAGGATGAGGTAGTGGATTTAGAAGCCAATAAAATGGGAACCTTTGGGTAAGAATAACATTAATTTATGATCTTCTGCTACTTTGTCATGTGATTAATGTCATATGGGTCTACTTGACCTCTTTTAGGTATTGATGAAAATTACATGTACACCAGTGGGGATTATAAAGCGGCTGGAGGTCGGAAAAAGCACAGTGGTCGGACTCCCCACCTTCTGCTCATGTTATTGCCTTCACACAGGCTTGAGTCACAACAATCCAGTAGAAGGAAGAAACGAGCCCTGGATGCTGCTTACTGCTTTAGGTAATTATGATGCCATCTGTACAAATTAAGAAATTAAGATGTTGATATTGAAATGTCAAAGTAAAAGACATTATGGACTATTATAAGACTTAGGCCCAAAATTAATCAAATCCACTTAATTCCAGTGGGAAAAATAAAGAATGTTTAGGCTTAGCATTTGCTAATCTATGCAAGGTGATCATGTGCTGCTGTGCATCTGCGTATATAAAAATAAAGCATCAATTAATAACATGCCATAAAAAAGAATACTGCGTATATTGGTGATATTTTAAAGGGATATGAAACCCAAAAATTTACTGTTGTGGTTCAGGCAAAGCATATCATTTAAAAAAAGTTTCCAATTTACTTCTATAATCAAATTTGTTCCCAAGATATTCTTTAGTTGAAAAGATACTTAGGTAGGCATCTGCAGCACTACGTCAGTAAATAGTGATGCCCTCTAGTACTCTTGCAAATTAATAACATTCTTGCAAATGTTGAAATGGGCCGGCTTTTAAGCTTACGTCACTGATTTTCAACAAAGGATACAATGAGAACAAAAAAATGATAATAGAAATAAATTAGAAAGTTGTTTAAAATCACATGCTCTATCTGAATCATGAGAGAAAAATGTTTGGTTTCATTTTGAAGAACTAACTAAAGTGTTAAAAGCCAATCCCCATTAGATAAAGCTAACAATTACCCAGATCAGCTTGGTATTACACTATTGATATGTTCTGTTTATATCTCAGATAAATTTCCATTACAAAGTAATTAAAAGATAAACTGGACAACTATTAAAGCGTCTGTCTATTGACTGGCATAACCACTGAGTGCTCAAAGTATGAGTCTGTATATTAAAAATTAAAAATAAAATGATTTATTAAGTAACAAGTGGTCAGTCATCGTATTGAAGGGATATTGTGTTTTTTACATTTTCATTTACTGTCCACTAAGTCACTTTTATATGTCCAATATATTACAGGATTTCTTTTCAAAGGAAACGTGTCTAAAATATTAGGCAGATTTGTTTGTAATAAAACATCCATTTTTTTAAATTGTTATTTTTTTTAAAGTTCTTTTCATTAATTGTTATTTTATTAAGTTCTTACCTCAGTCAGGTTTCATTGGTGTGAGTGCTATTTGTCATTGTCTATGCTGATTTTTATTTAAAATGTTACATAGTAGATGAGGTTGAAAAAAAGACAGAAGTCCATCGAGTTCAATTTATACAAATCTAATATACTTACAAAAAGCTCCAGTTAAGCTTAAATTAATCCCATTAAAAAAGGTGGCCCATTAACACAAGCAATAATATCCCTGAGTTCTCGTTCTATCCATAAATGTTTCCAAACCATTTTTAAATGTATCTAAGGTATTGGCATTCACTACATTCTCTGGTACTGAGTTCCATAATTTTCTTTCATGTAAGTGGCAAGAGTCCATGAGCTAGTGACGTATGGGATATACATTCCGACCAGGAGGGGGCAAAGTTTCCCAAATCTCAAAATGACTATAAATACACCTCCCACCTCACTCATACCTCAGTTTTACAAACTTTGCCTCCTTTGGAGGTGGTGAATCAAGATGTGCTTGATTTCTTCTGTGAAAGGCGCTTCTAAGCATTTTGAAATCCAATTCCTCTCAAAGTACAGTGTTTGTCTGAGGGATGTGAAGGGAGTATTTCCTGATGATACCATGTTTTTGCCTATGGGAAATCCATTCTTGGGCTCTATGTAAATTGGTCGCAGGGATTCATCTGCTGCCTCCCTTTACAGATCGACATTATACTCCTCTACCATTACCTCTACTGATATGTTTCAGTACTGGTTTGGCTGTCTGCTATATGTGGATGGGTGTCTTCTGGTAAGTAAATATAATTTTTAAGACACTCCCAGCTATGTTTGGCACTTTATAATATAAAGTTTTGAATATATATTGCATATATTTGCCATGAGTCAGGTCTGTGTATATTTCCCTTTGTAGTCTAACAGTTTCAGCATGGAAATTATGTTTATGGGAAAATGTAGGTGTTTTTTTTTTTTCTTACTTGGGGTACCTGTTAGTCTGTTTTTCAAATTTTTTGTGGGCAAATTAGGCTCATGATGACACAAAATGCTACTTTTTATTGATTCATTTTTGGTGCGAAAATGTCTTATATTAAGGTTCTCCCTCTTTTGCTCACTGCTCTCATTTGTTTATAGAGGCCTATGATGTTTGCTTTTGATTTTATTTTTGTATAAGAATTTTATCATAAGCATTTTTTTCCCATTCTTGAAACTGCTATTTTGAGCAAATTGGATATTTTGTTTAAATGTTATTTTTTCATTTTTTGTTACATTTTGCCAGATATCTCAAACTGATCCTGCCTCTGATGTTAATGTAGGAACTAAGCTGCCTCAACACAATTCTACCAAAGCTAAGTGTGTATGTTGTAAATTAGCTGATCTTATTACTTCAACTCAAATTTGTGGCACTTGTTATGACAAATTATTACATGCTGATAATGTTTCTATAAGTACAAATACATCTACTGTTATTCCTTCACATTCTAATGTACATGATATTCCTGCAAATATGAAAAAATATATTGCTGCAGCCATAGAGAAGGCTATGACTGCTATTCCGCCTTCAAATAAACGTAAAAGGTCTTTCCAAACGTCTCATAAATCTAATGAAATTTGTATTGACCGACAGCATACTGAAGTATCCTCTGCTGTTAAGGATCTCTCTGGCTCAGAGAATCCTGCATCAGAAACTGAAATTGACAAATCTTCTTTTCTTTTTAAGATTGAATATATTTGTTCTTTATTAAAGGAAGTATTGTTTACTTTGGGTATTGAGGAGTCTAGTCCTCTTGATAATAAAACTAGTAATCATTTGAATTCTGTTTTTAAAACTTCTGAGGTTACTCCTGACGTTTTTCTTATTCCAGATGCTATATCTAATATGATTACTAAAGAATGGTCTAAGCCTGGTACTTCTTTTTAACCCTTCTTCTAGGTTTAAGAAGTTGTATCCTTTACCTGTGGCCAATTTAGAGTTTTGGGAAACATTCCCTAAGGTTGATGGGGCTATTTCCACTCTTGCCAAACGTACTACTATTCCTATGGAAGATAGTACTTCTTTTAAGGATCATTTAGATAGGAAGATTGAATCTTATCTTAGAAGAGCATATTTACATACTGGCTATGTTCTTAGACCTGCTATTTCTATGGCTGATGTTGCTGCTGCTTTAACTTTTTGGTAGGACATCTTAGCACTGCAGGTATCCGATCCTGAACTGTCTAGCATTGTTCTTTTACTTCAACTTCCTAATCATTTAATTTGTGATGCTATATTTGATGTAATTAAAATTGATATTAAATCCGTGTCTTTAGTTATTCTAACTAGAAAAGCTTTATGGCTTAAATCTTGGAATGCTGACATGGTGTCTAAATCTAGATTACTATCTCTATTGTTTCAAGGTACTAATTTATTTGGTTCTTAATTAGATTCTTTTATCTCCACTATCACTGGGGGAAAGGGTTTTTTTCTTCCCCAAGATAAGAAATCTAAGGGTAAGTTTAAAGCTCCCAATCGTTTTCGTTCCTTTTGTCAGAATAGAGAACAAAAAAACCTCTTCTTCCCCTAAGGCCTCTGGATCTAATTGGAGACCATCTCCAAATTTGAATAAATCCAAGCCTTATAAGAAACCAAATCCAGCCCCTAAGACTGCATGAAGGTGCGGCCCTCAAACCAGTTCAACTAGTGGGGGGCAGATTGAAATTATTTCAAGACATTTGGACAGATTCTGTTCAAAATCAGTGGATTCAGGATATTGTTTCTCAAGGGTATCAAATAGGTTTCAGAATAAGACCTCCTATGGGAAGATTCTTTCTTTCTCATGTTCCAACAAACCATGTAAAGGCTCAGGCTTTTCAGAAGTGTGTTTCAGACCTAGAGCTTTCAGGGGTAATTGTCCCAATTCCTCAGCAGGAACAGGGCTTGGGTTTTTATTCAAATCTGCCCATTGTTTCAAAGAAAGAAGATTCGTTCAGACCAATCCTGGATCTGAAAATTTTAAATTGTTTCATAAGAGGGCCAACTTTCAAGATGGTGACTATAAGGACTATTCTGCCTTTTGTTTAGCAAGGTCATTTCATGTCCACAATAGACTTACAGAATGCTTATCTTCACATTCCGATTCATCCAGACCACTATTGTTTTCTGAGATTCTCTTTTCTAGACAAGTATTACCAATTTGTCGTTCTTCCTTTGGCCTAGCGACAGCTCCAAGAGTTTTCTTGAAGGTTCTTGGTGCCCTTCTATCTGTAATCAGAGAGCAGGGTATAGCGGTGTTTCTTTATTTGGACAATATCTTGGTACTAGCTCAATCTTTTCATTTAGCAGAATTTCATATGAAACAACTAGTGTGGTTTCTTCAAAGACATGGTTGGAGGATCAATTTACAAAAGAGTTTCTTGATTCCTCATAGAAGGGTCACCTTTTTTAGGTTTCCAGATAGATTCAGTGTCCATGACCCTTTCTCTAACAGACAAGAGACAAATGTCCTTGTTTGTCCTTCCTGAACTGTGATCTCAACAGATGAAGGTTTGACAGGTTGGGGAGCTTTCTGGGGGTCTCTGACAGCACAAGGGGTTTGGAATCCTGAAGAGGTGAGGTTAACAATCAATATTTTAGAACTCAGTGCTATTTTCAGAGCTCTTCAGGCTTGGCCTCTATTGAAGAGAGAACTTTACATTAGTTTTCAGACAGACAATATCACAACAGTGGCATATGTCAATCATCAAGAAGGGACTCACAGTCCTTCAGCAATGAAAGAAGTATCTCAGATATTTTCTTGGGCGGAATCCAACTCTTGTCAAATTTCTGTGATTCATATATATCCCAGGTGTAGACAATTGGGAAGCGGATTATCTCAGCCGTCAGACTTTACATCCGGGGGAGTGGTCTCTCCATCCAGATGTGTTTTTTTCATCTTGTACAGATGTGGGGGCCTTCAGAAATATATCTGATGGCCTCCCATCTAAACAAGAAGCTTCTTTCTTCTCAGGCGGAGATGGTGGATGCTTTAGCAGTTCCTTGGTTTTACCAACCTGCTTACATTTTTCCGCCTCTGGTTCTTCTTTCAAGGGTGATCTCCAAGATTATAATGGAACAATCTTATGTGTTTCTGATAGCACTAGCATTGCCTCACAGGTTTTAGTATGCAGATCTTGTCCGGATGTCCAGTTGCCAGCCTTGGCCACTTCCTTTAAGGCAAGACCTTCTGTCTCAATGGACGTTTTTCCATCAGGATCTCAGATCTCTAAATTTGAAGGCATGGAAATTGAACGCTTAGTGCTTAGTCATAGAGGTTTCTCTGACTTAGTAATTAGCACTGTGATACAGGCTTGTAAGTCTGTTTCAAGGAAAAATCATCGGGTTTGGAAAACCTATATTTCATGGTGTTCAACTCATGATTATTCTTGGCATTCTTTCAGAATTCCTAGGATTTTACAGTTTCTTCAGGATGGTTTGGATAAAGGGTTGTCTGCAAATACTTTGAAAGGACAAACCTCTGCTCTTTCTCTCTTATTTCATAGAAAGTTTGCTAAGCTTCTTGATATTCATTGTTTTGTTCAGGCTTTGATTATTAAATCTGTTATTCAATCTATTTCTCCTCCTTGGAATCTCAATATTGAAGATTTTACAGGCTCCTCCCTTTGAGCCTATGCATTCTCTGGATATTAAATTACTTTCTTGGAAAGTGTTATTTCTTTTAGCTATCTCTTCTGCTAGAAGAGTTTCTGAATTGTCTGCTCTCTCTTGTGAATCTCCTTATCTGATTTTCCATCAAATAAAACTGTTTTGTGGACTTGGTTTAAATTTTTGCCTAAAGTTGTGAATTCTAACAACATTAATAGGAAAATTGTTGTTTCTTCCTTGTGTCCTAATCCTAAGAATACTCTTGAAAGGTCTTTACATTCGTTAGATGTGGTAAGCGCTTTGAAATATTATGTTGAGGCTACTAAAGATTTCAGAAAGACTTATAGTCTATTTGTTATATTTTTCTGGTTCTAGGAAAAGTCAGAAAGCCTCTGCCATTTCTCTGGCATCTTGGTTGAAACTTTTGATTCCCAAAGCTTATTTGGAGGCGGGGCAGTCTCAGCCTCAACAAATTACAGCTCATTCTACTAGATCAGTGGCCACTTCTTGGACTTCAGTTGATCAAATTTGCAAAGCAGCAACTTGGTCTTCTTTGCATACATTTACTAAATTTTACCATTTTGATGTGTTTGCTTCTTCGGAAGCAGCCTTTGGTAGAAAGGATCTTCAGGCAGCTGTCTCACTGATTCTAGTGCCTTTGATTTGAGTTTTTTGAAATTTTTCAGAAAACCTAATTATATTTTTGGGTTTAATTTCTCAGTAGATATAGCTGTTTTTATTTTATCCCTCCCTCTCTAGTGACTCATGGACTTTAACATCTTATGTATTATATGCCATACGTCACTAGCTCATGGACTCTTGCCACTTACATGAAAGAAAACATAATTTATGTAACAACTTACCTGATACATTAATTTCTTTCATAGTGGAAATAGTCCATGGGATCCACCCTATTTTTTTTTTGCTATGATTTTTTTTGTATAAAGCACATTATTTTTCCAGTTCCTCTTTTTATATGCCTTTTTTTACACCTCACTACTTAGAGTGTGCAATGTCTTTTATTGAGATCGGTCCCCAGAACTGCACTCCATACTCAAGGGGAGGTCTTACCAGGTATTTATATAGTGACAGAATTATGTTTTCTTCTCTTGGATCAATGCCTCTTTTAATACATGCTAGTATCTTATTAGCCTCAGATGCCAATCTTTAACTTGTTATCTATTACTACTCCCAATTCCCTTTCCTCCTCTGGCTAAGTCTATTCCCATTTTAATAATACATTGCCTGCTTATTTTTACTTCCAAAATGTAGAACCTTGCATTTTCCCGTATTAAATCTAATTTTCCATTTACCTGCCCATTCTACTAATTTTTGCAGATTTATTTATTTATAAAATATTTTACCAGGAAGGATACATTGAGATTTCTCTAATTTTCAAGTATGTCCCTTGTAAAGCAAGTTCATCCTGCTCTGACCTAATGACCTTCCACAACTATATATCATCTGCAAAAATAAAGATATTGCTATTTAATCCTTGATCCAAGTAATTAATAAAAAATATTAAAAAGAACAGTGCCCAGTACTGATCCCTGGGGGACTCCACTGAGTGCCTTTGACCAATCTGAGTTTGATCCGTTTACTACTACTGGTTGCTTCCTGTCTTTTATTCAGTTATTTATCCATGAGCTAACATTTTCAGCTATTTCCAGTCCCTTAATTTTATACATGAATCTCTCATGTGGCACTGTATCAAACGCCTTTGCAAAATCCAAGTATATCACATCAACTGATTCCCCTTTATCTATATTTTTACTTACTTCCTCATAGAATCTAATTAGATTAGTTTGACATGATCTATTTCTCATAAAACCATGCTGATTTGAATTCCTAATCTTGTTTACACGAGTATATATTTATCAATATAATCCCTTATAATCCCTTCAAGTATCTTCCCCACTCTTGATGTCAGACTACCCCCCAACTGTCCCAATTTTTGCGAGACAGTCCCGATTTTAAGGGTCTGGCCCACTGTCCTGGTTTGCTTGCCATCTGTCCCGCATTGCCCCATGCATTTTTTTTTTATTTAAATACTATTGGGCCCATACTCAGAAGCAGCTGGCTTTTCTCTCCCAGGGTTAGATACCTGTTAGATTCCCTGTGAAAAATGAATGGTGTGTGGGTTAAGAAGGAGTAATAAGGCTGTATACCCTCTGACCTCAGGTTATGGTGACCTCTAACCTCTGGTAGTGATGACATCTAACCCCTGGTGATAATACTAGCATGCATTCAGTTTTATAGGAAGAGCAGTGCTAACACCAGGGTAACAAACAGTGGCAGCCTCAGACTGCCAGCTAATACTTGCCAACCACAGGATCCCATACAATTCATTACAGATACCCATATATGATGTAGTATGTGTGTGTGTATCTGTATTTATAAGTGTGTGTGTGTTTCTGCATGTATAAGTATATGCTATGTAGTGTGTGTATCTGCATGTATAAGTGTAAGCTATGTAGTGTATGTGTTTGTATCTGTATGTATAAGTGTGTGTGGGTATCTGCATGTATAAGTGTATGCTATGTTGTGTGTGTGTGTATCTGTATGTATAAGTGTGTGTGTGTATCTGCATGTATAATTGTATGCTATGTAGTATATCTGCATGTATAAGTGTATGTTATGTAGTGTATCTGTATGTATAAGTGTAAGCTATGTAGTGTGTGTGTGTGTATCTGCATGCATAAGTGTAAACTATGTAGTGTGTGTATCTGCATGTTTAATTAAAAGCTATTTAGTTTATGTGTGTGTGTGTGTATATCTGCATGTATAAGTGTATGCTGTGTAGTGTGTGTGTATCTGCATGTATAAGTGTAAGCTATGTAGTATGTTTGTATCTGCATGTATAAGTGTAAGCTATGTAATGTGTGTGTATCTGCATGTATAAGTGTATGCTATGTAGTGTTTATATGTGTATCTGCATGTGTAAGTGTATGCTATGTAGAGTGTGTGTATCTGTATGTATAAGTGTATGCTGTGTAGTGTGTGTATCTGCATGTATAAGTGTAAGCTATGTAGTGTGTGTGTGCGTATCTGCATGTATAATGTAAGCTATGTAGTGTGTGTATCTGCATGTATAAGTGTAAGCTATGTAGTGTGTGTATCTGCATGTATAAGTGTAAGCTATGAAATGTGTGTGTGTATCTGCATGTATAAGTGTAAGCTATGTAGTGTGTGTATCTGCATGTATAAGTGTAAGCTATGTAGTGGGTGTGTGTATCTGCATGTATAAGTGTAAACTATGTAGTGTGTGTGTATCTGCATGTATAAGTGTAAGCTAGTGTTTATATGTGTATCTGCATGTGTAAGTGTATGCTATGTAGAGTGTGTGTATCTGTATGTATAAGTGTATGCTATGTAGTGTGTGTCTGCATGTATACGTGTATGCTGTGTAGTGTGTGTATCTGCATGTATAAGTGTAAGCTATGTAGTGTTTGTGTGCGTATCTGCATGTATAATGTAAGCTATGTAGTGTGTGTATCTGCATGTATAAGTGTAAGCTATGTAGTGTGTGTATCTGCATGTATATGTGTAAGCTATGAAATGTGTGTGTGTATCTGCATGTATAAGTGTAAGCTATGTAGTGTGTGTATCTGCATGTATAAGTGTAAGCTATGTAGTGTGTGTGTCTGCATGTATAAGTGTAAGCTATGCAATGTGTGTGTGTGTATCTGCATGTATAAGTGTAAGCTATGTAGTGTGTGTGTGTGTATCTGCATGTGTAAGTGTATGCTATGTAGTGTGTGTGTGTATCTGTATGTATAAGTGTATGCTATGTAGTGTGTGTATCTGCATGTATAAGTGTATGCTATGTAGTGTGTCTGTATGTATAAGTGTAAGCTATGTAGTGTTTGTGTGTGTATCTGCATGTGTAAGTGTATGCTATGTATTGTGTGTGTGTGTCTGTATGTATAAGTGTATGCTATGTAGTGTGTGTGTATCTGCATGTATAAGTGTATGCTGTGTAGTGTGTGTATCTGCATGTATAAGTGTAAGCTATGTAGTGTGTGTATATGCATGTATAAGTGTAAGCTATGTAGTATGTGTGTGTATCTGCATGTATAAGTGTAAGCTATGTAGTGTGTGTATCTGCATGTATATGTGTAAGCTATGAAATGTGTGTGTGTATCTGCATGTATAAGTGTAAGCTATGTAGTGTGTGTATCTGCATGTATAAGTGTAAGCTATGTAGTGTGTGTGTCTGCATGTATAAGTGTAAGCTATGCAATGTGTGTGTGTGTATCTGCATGTATAAGTGTAAGCTATGTAGTGTGTGTGTGTGTATCTGCATGTGTAAGTGTATGCTATGTAGTGTGTGTGTGTATCTGTATGTATAAGTGTATGCTATGTAGTGCGTGTATCTGCATGTATAAGTGTATGCTATGTAGTGTGTCTGTATGTATAAGTGTAAGCTATGTAGTGTTTGTGTGTGTATCTGCATGTGTAAGTGTATGCTATGTATTGTGTGTGTGTGTGTCTGTATGTATAAGTGTATGCTATGTAGTGTGTGTGTATCTGCATGTATAAGTGTATGCTGTGTAGTGTGTGTATCTGCATGTATAAGTGTAAGCTATGTAGTGTGTGTATATGCATGTATAAGTGTAAGCTATGTAGTATGTGTGTGTATCTGCATGTATAAGTGTAAGCTATGTAGTGTGTGTATCTGCATGTATATGTGTAAGCTATGAAATGTGTGTGTGTATCTGCATGTATAAGTGTAAGCTATGTAGTGTGTGTATCTGCATGTATAAGTGTAAGCTATGTAGTGTGTGTGTCTGCATGTATAAGTGTAAGCTATGCAATGTGTGTGTATCTGCATGTATAAGTGTAAGCTATGTAGTGTGTGTGTGTGTATCTGCATGTGTAAGTGTATGCTATGTAGTGTGTGTGTGTATCTGTATGTATAAGTGTATGCTATGTAGTGTGTGTATCTGCATGTATAAGTGTATGCTATGTAGTGTGTCTGTATGTATAAGTGTAAGCTATGTAGTGTTTGTGTGTGTATCTGCATGTGTAAGTGTATGCTATGTATTGTGTGTGCGTGTCTGTATGTATAAGTGTATGCTATGTAGTGTGTGTGTATCTGCATGTATAAGTGTATGCTGTGTAGTGTGTGTATCTGCATGTATAAGTGTAAGCTATGTAGTGTGTGTATATGCATGTATAAGTGTAAGCTATGTAGTATGTGTGTGTATCTGCATGTATAAGTGTAAGCTATGTAGTGTGTGTGTGTGTATCTGCATGTATAGGTGTAAGCTATGTAATGTGTGTGTGTGTAGCTGCATGTATAAGTGCATGCTATGTATTGTGTGTGTGTGTCTGTATGTATAAGTGTATGCTATGTAGTGTGTGTGTATCTGCATGTATAAGTGTATGCTGTGCAGTGTGTGTATCTGCATGTATAAGTGTAAGCTATGTAGTGTGTGTATATGCATGTATAAGTGTAAGCTATGTAGTATGTGTGTGTATCTGCATTTATAAGTGTAAGCTATGTAGTGTGTGTGTGTATCTGCATGTATAGGTTAAGCTATGTAATGTGTGTGTGTGTAACTGCATGTATAAGTGTAAGCTATGTAATGTGTTTGTGTGTATCTGCATGTGTAAGTGTATGCTATGTAGTGTGTGTTTCTGTGTATTTGAGTGTGTGTATATGTATATGTAGTTTGTGTTACTGTGCATTTTTGCTGACATTAAAGGCTAGAAGCTAGAATATTAATGGGGAATGCAGAGAGCATTTTTAAAGAATCAATTATTAAATGTCCAATTAAGATAAAAATATTTAGCACTGTCTCTGCAAAGGCTACTTAAATACAAAGCTCACATAGCTATGCCAGTAGTTTGAGCTTGTGTTTGAATTGCTGCATAAGATTATTAAAATATATGACTTTATTTAGATTTGTATTTATAATACTTTGGTCTTATGATTTTTTAAGCCCCATCCCTGCCCACCACATATCAAACTTTTGCCGTGTGTGTGTGTGGGGGGGCTGTCCCTCTTTTGAATTTTTAAATGTTGGGAGGTATGCGTGGTCTATAGCTTCCATGATCAGCCCTGCTTCCCTTTCTGAAGAGAGACACCACATCAGCTTTATGCCAGTCCTGGGGTACTATGCCTGAAGATTGAGTTCCAGTAAAACCCTTGGGTGTATTCCACCTGGGCCTGGAGTTTTATTTACCTTAATATTATTCAGGTTTTTTTTCTGATATCCTTTAGAGATTTCATTTTACTATAGATCATATATAATAGTTTGATTTAATTATAAATAACAAATGTAAAAATATTGTTTTCCTTCTAAAAATAACATTTGAATGATAGAGCGCATGTCAGTGACCTACGAAACTACTTCATCATTAATTTGTAGGATCTGGATCTCATGCCTCATTCAAGCTGTGATAATAACAGCTAAAATTAATTGTGGATCTGCTGCATTTGATTTTGGTTTATATTATTTAAATAGTAATTCTATTATTTATTAATTACTGGTTACTTGTTTTACAGAAATGTTCAGGACAAATGTTGTCTACGACCATTATACATTGACTTTAAGAGAGATCTTGGATGGAGATGGATACATGAACCTAAAGGTTATCATGCTAATTTCTGCGCAGGAGCTTGTCCTTACATGTGGAGCTCAGACACCCAACACAGTAATGTAAGCTTATAAATTGTACTTTGATTTTATTAAAAGAAAAAAAAAGAAATGAAAAAAAAAATAGTACTAAAATATAAAAAAAAGGGCATTGCTAGGATGCAAAAAGACTATCAACTTAAACTGTTGGTTATATTTAATGTATGTTCTTTAAACCTCACCCTAGGGTCCACCTAATTCCAGCATTATAGTTTTCATTTTACTTTGTTTGCACAAGGCAGTTATGTTATGCCCCTTTCTGTTGCTAATAAAGTGTTTTTTCCCCAATCTCCATTTCCCTGAATCACATATAGTTCAGTGAATTTAACCTTTTTGCTGCCAGTATCAAATCAGCGATTTTGCCCTTGGCTACCAAGAACATACAAAGGAATTATTTTACCACCTTGTCTGGAGACACCACAAATTAATGATTTTATCTATTTTGGCTACAAGTAACACAAAAAAACACTAAGTTTATCCATGGGATACAAGCTAGCACAAAAATCAATGATTTCACTGCTTGGTTTGACTGACTTTCTATTACATGAGTTGTTAACTTAGTTGACTTTGTCTATTATGAACTTTAAAGAGTAAATAATTGATTTTACTGGAAGGAAGTATATCTGTTTTCATCAGAAATGCCTTATTTGAACATTTACTGTACACAAGAAACCTGAAGTAGTTCAATAGCATATTACTGTTGCTGTGATGAAGGAGTCTCTGTCTTAGTTTTAAATAGTCAACAGAATCTCTGGGAAAAAATGTCACTTAATGTTTGACTAACATATTAATGGCATCCTTGAAAATACATATTTATCATCTGTGGGTTACCTACATACTTTTTCAGTATAGAAAAATAACTATTTTTGTAAGAATATAGATAGCAGTGTTTAGAGTTCAATGTTTATTTCAGCTAATTCTTCTGACCAGATTCACATTCCAGACATTGTACATAGCATTTAGCATCACTATCAGAATTCCACTGTTTTTATTTGAAGATTTACCACTATAAATATTTCTTTTTATTTTATAGGTACTCAGTCTTTACAACTCAATTAATCCAGAAGCTTCCGCATCACCATGCTGTGTATCTCAAGAATTAGACTCTCTAACAATCTTGTACTACATAGGAAAAAAGCCAAAAATTGAACAGCTTTCAAATATGATTGTAAAATCCTGTAAATGCAGCTAAAATTGACATGAAGACCATATATGTTAGAGGAAAAAAAATAAGAATATGCCTTTTTTTCATCAGTGTTAAAATGTAAAAAGAAAAAACAAAACAAAAAAAAAAAAACGGTACTAGTGTGAACTGTTTGCAAGATTTTTATTTTTTTTAATTTTTTTTATAACTGGCAAATGAAAAACATGGAAGGCTTTCATCCAAGTTAAATCTGCTCAATCATTGAGATATTTGGAGAGAATCTTTATTTTTTTTCCCTCCACACTACTAAATGTTCCTGTGTTTAAGTGAGAACTTGGGCTACAAAAATTGTATTTTCAGTGACTGTCAGGAGGAGCCCATGTCTCTAAAAATAAATAAATAAATTATCATCTGAGTTTCTTGGTACTCTATGATACGTATGGATGTTGCATACAACATCCTATTTTTTTTTTTTTCCTTTTTGTCCTTTATTGCCGTTATTGTATTTCAGTACATGAATTTCTAACCTTTACTCAGTATAATCAATGGAGATTTTGCCTCACATAGGAATGCAGACACAAATACAGATTAAAATGTCTCAATTTTTTTAAGAAACTTTTAGCAGAATATAGAGACATTTATTTAAAAATAAAAATAAATAAACACTGGAAAAAAATGTTAGTTTTGTTATGTGAAACTAAAAACAGGAAAATCCCTCTAAGTGGAGATGCTGTATCTGTCCCGTATCTTACTTGATCCCTTTTTTCTGCCATAGGCGCAATAACCAACCATTCCTTTTAGTTTTAGTATTGATGGGTATTATTTATTTGTGTGATAATAAAAAGCAGTCATTTTGTAACCATTCAATATGTGGATAAATGAAGACCAAATAAATTACTTAAAATGTTTATTGTTTAAAATGCTTATTGAAACAAACAAAATCGTACACGCACAATTTCATCCATTCTCTGTGTACACATTTCTGTGTTCAATAACAAATACTTTATGGAAGGCTTTTGAAAAAGTTTTTTTTTAGAATAAATATAGATTAACCTAGAAAATATTTTGTTAGCAACATCTGCATTTTAATATTATATTCATTAAGTCAATGCAAAAGTGGTTTAGATTATTCTAGGCACCTCCAAATGCCCTATTGATTACTTTCTAAAAACACATATTTAGATAAACTTTACATAGGTGCTTGTTTAAATTAAACATACTGATTATAAAAAATATTTAAATATATCACATTGTATATTGTTAGTAGGGATGGGTAAATGTCAGTTTTTATATCAGAATTATAGAAAGACTATTTTTCTTGTTATAACTTCTATCATTTAAGATAATTTCTGCAGGACAAATATTAACATTCGAAAATCAATTGTTTATATTTGATTATTCAGTGTTAACATAGGAATACTGAATATTGATTGTAGCATTTGAATATTATGTTGATTCCCACAGACTTACTTTCAGTATTTGTTTAGAATGAATGCATTTAAATAATATTTATTATTTTTAACATCTGTACCCAAACATTTACCAAATGCCAATTTTTAGTACCAAAAAAATAAAAGCAAGACCATTTTAAGGCAAATAACATTTACTTACAAAAGCCTGATCTATGAATTTCTGTCTGTTCGCTAATGTATTTTAATATGAGAAAAAGATGCAAGCAAAAATATTTTTGGTAAAATCCTCATAATAAATAAAGGAAATACTGTAAAAGGGACAATAAATACCATGTAATTACACAACATTTCTGTTGTGTTGATGTAGAATAACATATCAGTCAAGTCTAAACATTTTTAAAACAACACCCACAGTTACCTTATCTGGAGGAGCCACACTGGGCTTTAGTTTGAAGACAAGTCTTGCTACAGTCATAATGATAGTATAATAGTTCATTGTTTTGCAGTTGTCTGCTGAATGCAATTAGATACATATGTAGCAGGGTTGGCCTTGATAAGTATGCAGTGTACTTCAAGTTCCGAGATTTAGAAAATCATTTTTCAGAGCTAAATTGCATGAAAATGGGAAAAAATTATGAAAATATATTGCAAAGTTGTTTCATTATGCATAACTAAACATTTATAGAAGTATCAAGGTGTTTATTGTTCCTTTAAATCCACTGAATTCTCTGAATACAGAAGCTGCTGATTGTGACCTTTCTGAAGTCTCTATTTGTTTCACACCATAAGGGTTTATTTTACATGTGATATATGTAATGCTTGACATAATCTGTTGGTCTTCAATTAATAGAAACACGGAGAAACCAGGAAGGGCAATATCATTTTTCACATGAAAAAAATATTCATGCAAAATCTGTTTTTTAGTTATATCAGATTTGTTTTATTAAATTAATTTGTTTAATCGGGAAACTTTGATATTAAGATGTACAACTATGCTATTTTTTAGGTAAATGTAAGTAATTGTACTAAGTATATTACAAAAGGTGAATATTAGAACTAGCTTAATTTTAGAACAGATTTGTAGATCTATATATGCTTTTAAATTCATAAAAGAACACCAAGTGCAATCTTACCATATGCAGAATTGTCAGCTATGATTATTTTTAATTTTTTAATTTAGAACCCAGATAAAGATGTGTGCTGTAGCTGGCCAGTATGAGTTGCGTTCTATACTTTGACTTGCACTACATATATGTCTTGTATATTTTTAAATCTGTTAAGGATTATAGCATAAGCTACTATTCTATACTTTTCTAAGAAGGTTAAATTAAACTATTTTAATAACGCATGTTTTTGATACTGATGCAAAAATATTCAGTTTAGTATAATTTCTTCCTGACTTTGAAATCTTGGCTAGGTTAGTCTATTTTGCTATTAACTGGCCTAATACATAAAGTTGTTGATATAGGAAATCCCATATATTTTAGTACAGAGCTAGCTAAACCAAAAATCACAAATTTCTATTAGGAAATCAATCTTTGTAAATAGACAAATTCATGTAAAATAAATCACCTCAAGCATATTATCTATGCATTTTTTTAACGTGTAGACTGGGACCTTTTTTTTAGGCTGTTTTACTCTAAAGTCCTTGGCAAGCAAATTAGTAGCTAAATAATACAATTTAATTAGAAGAACCCTACTATGTTGTAACAGTTATCATAACATTATTAGAGCATTGTAATAATGTTATGGTTTGCTTCAATTGCAATATCCTTACAATTTTATTTTAATATATGAAAAATGCATAAATGTGCATCTATTCCATAATGGCACATTATACTATCATGGTATTTCAAATAAATTCAAGGATATATATATATATATATATAAACATATACTTATTGATTCACATACATATATATACACACGCACACATATATATATATATATATATATATATATATATATATATATATATATATATATATATCTCAACTACAGACAAACAAAAACACATCAAATTAATAACAAATGAGTTTACTGCTGAAAATAAAATATAAAACAGGAATTATATAAATAAAAAAAGAAAAATAACAAAGAAATGTTGCACGGGAAATGTATTACCAAGACATACCTGAGCTTGCTAGTGGGCAATTGCTTAAAACAGAAATAATAATGATATATTTTCTATACTTGGGATACTACACAAACTACAGGTCATACACGGCTATTCATTTTGTTGTGGTTGCCATATCCTTTAGTTATGTATTCATTGTAAAGGAAAATAACTATAGGAAGCCAGCAGAGGTGACTGTGATTACAGCCTATACATAGATCTCTGTGATTAAAGTCTATCTTACTGAAACATATAAACTGAAAAATGTTACCTTGTGTCTCCTTGATCTAGAAATAACAAATGTATGTGTCTTAAAGGGATAGTCTAGTCAAAATTAAACTTTCAGGATTCAGATAGAGCATGGAATTTTTATCAACTTTCTAATTTACTCCCATTATAAAATTTTCCTCATTCTCATGTGGGCCGATTTATTAACTGTCGGACGGACATGATCCACTGTAGCGGATCATTACCGCCCGACATCGCTAAATGCTGACAGCATAGGCTGTCGTCATTTAACATTGCACAAGCATTTCTAGTGAAATGCTTGTGCAGTGCCGCCCCCTGCAGATTCGCTGCCAATAGGCCGCTAGCAGGGGGTGTCGATCACCCCGATCGTATCTGATCGGGATGATTGCTGTTCACCACCTCAGAGGTGGGGGACGAGTTAAGGAGCAGCGGTCTTACGACTGCTGCTTCTTCACATATGGTTCCAGCGATCTTGAATCTACAGGGATGGATTGCAGCATCCACTGCGTGTTAAATCTATCACTTGGTATCTTTATTTGAAAAAGCAAGAATGGAAGCTTAGGAGCCGGCCCATTTTTGGTTCAGCACATGGATAGCGCTTGCTGATTGGTGGCTACATCTAGACACAAATCAGAAAGCGCTACCCAGGTGCTGAACCAAAAATGAGCTGGCTCCTAAGCTTACATTCGTGCTTTTTAAAATAAAGATAGCAAGAGAACGAAGAAAATTGATAATAGGAGTAAATTAGAAAGTTGCTTAAACTTGCATGCTCTATCTGAATCGTGAAAGTTTAATTTTGACTATACTATCACTTTAATTACTGATTTCAAATAAAAAAAACAAAATTTTTTAATTTTGTAAAAATACTCAAAGCCACTCCCAATTATAAAGAAAGCTTAATGAAACTATAATCATTATCAAAATCCCTTGGATGTGACTTATTACAAAAAAAAAATCAGAATGGAAAATGTTTCACAATGTAGAAGTATTTTATTATTTAAATTGATTTAAAAATAATTAGCAATATTCAGCAAAACATAAAATCTTTCACATCTTTTTTTTCAGAATACTAGAATTTTATACTTTTTTTTCAAAATGCAATTAAGACCTATGCTTCAAAACTATTGTAAATAATTATAAATATGAGCAGGAACAACTGTTTTTTTAGTGTTTTCTATTTTATTTTAGTATATTTTGTACATGTTTTTGTTTTGAGGGTGCATTACGTAGGTGAACAAATTTTTAAAATCACATGCTTAATTTTTAATTATTTTTAAGTGAAAATTCTACTTTTTTTAAATTGAGAAGCACCACTCTAAAGCAAAAAGAAAAAGACATCTCAAGTTGATTTGTAATATAATAATTTGCAATAATAATAATTAACTATTAATAACATTTTAATACTATCTTTTTTTATTCCTGAACAGGGTTTGAAAGTCAGTGTATTAACATTTGGTTCAATTCATAAACAAATCATAGCAGACGTTAATGAAGTAGATAAAGGGGGCGGGGAACAATGAATGAGAGGAGCAAATAATCAATGGACAGATGATTACTTGTGTTTTTAACCCTTTAAGGACACAGCTTTCAGTTTGCTCATTTGTTTTATGACGGAAAAATTCCGTCATATGTCCTTAAGAGGTTAAAGATTTTATCTCAGCATGTAATTAATGTAAAACAACTACTTTGTGTTGGATGCAGTTTATTGTGAACAATGCAGATTTCTGAAAAAAAAAAAGACTTACTGCTCCAGAATGACCTGTGTTTGTCATTTGGATGCATTTATTTTTGTTACACATTACACTACGGGGAATTCTAACACAAAAGAAAATAAAAGTGCATTTCTGGCTTCATCAATTATACATTTGTATGGACAGCACAGGTGAAATTAAATATAAACCCAGTTCAGTTCTATTTTTGTGACTGATTGCTTTGTATTTTAACACAATGTATGTCTGTTTTCGTGGTGCTGTAGTGGTAAATAAATTATTTCAGTTGTACAAACATATTTTGTGTTTTGTTATTCTTTCACAAAATGAGTGTCATTGAAAGGGGTTTCTGTGCTTTAAAAATCTACTTCTTTTGACATCAATGTATATAAATAGGATTAAATGGTACCGGAGTTGCAAAATTAACTTTTGCAAATGTTCAAAAGACATTTAAAGGGGCATTAAATGGGCAAATGTATTGTTTAAATGGACAGTTCACCCAACATTTTCCTCCCATTTAGATTGTTCCCAATGATTCATTTTACCTGCTGGAGTGTATTAAATTGTTAACAAGTAGCTCCTTTACCCTTATTTTGGCCTTTGAAATAGCTGATTCTGGTATCCCAACATATACTGAAAGTTTTGATACTGGAGTCTCAGCTATTGAATAGCCTACGTAAACACAGCCAGCAGAAGAAATTACACTCCCAGTGGGGTGCAGGATAGTTTAGTAATAACATTATAATTTTCCATTGATCTCTCTATGTATTGAGCGTTGGTTTTCTTTATAAGATAAGGAATCAAGTGTATGTTCACAAAGTGATAACATAATGAGATATGGACATTACGTGAAGCTCAACCCATTGTAATAAACTGTGGTTTAAAAGCACAAAACCAGATACTTCATAGACACAAATAAACCTGAAAATGCAATTTCTCATACATTTTATACTCTGCAGTTGGTATAACAAGTAATTGAATATAAATTAATATAAAAACATTTTTACAGTGTACTGTCCCTTTAAGGGCTTAGTAAAGCTGAGGCTGTGTATTTTTCATAACAAAAGAATGTTCATAGTCATAGTCTAAAGGTGAAGGGTAGTAGATTAAGGAGCACTTTGTTACAGAAATGGTGAATGATTCATGGAATAAACTTCCACATTAGGTGGAAATGATAAACATTGGGGGGCTTCAAGAATTACTAGGATAAGCATAAGGCTATACTACAAACTACATCATTTATACTTTTAGAAAATATTGGGCAGATTTGTGGGCCTATGTTTCCTATCTGCTGTCGAAATCTATCGCCTAGATTTAGAGTTTTGTTGGTAAAGACCTGCGTAACTAACGCCGCATTTTTTCCCGAAGCAACCTTAAGACAACGCTGGTATTTAGAGTTGTCTGAGGGGCTGCGTTAGGCTCCAAAAAGGGTGCGTTGAGCCTAATGTGCCGCCACTTCAACCCTCAATACCAGAGTTGCTTACGGTAGTGGTAAGCAGCTAAAACGCGCTCGTGCACGATATCCCTATAGGAAACAATGGGGCAGTTTGGGCTGAAAAAAAACCTAACACCTGCAAAAAAGCAGCGTTCAGCTCCAAACGCAGCCCCATTGTTTCCTATAGGGAAACATTTTCTAAGTCTGCACCTAACACCCTAACCTGAACCCTAAGTCTAAACACCCCTAACCTTACACTTATTAACCCCTAATCTGCCGCCCCCGCTATCGCTGACACCTGCATTATATTATTAACCCCTAATCTGCCGCTCCGTACACCGCCGCAACCTACATTATACCTCTGTACCCCTTATCTGCTGCCCCTAACATCGCCGACCCCTATATTATATTTATTAACCCCTAATCTGCCCCCCCAACGTCGCCGCTACCTTACCTACACTTATTAACCCCTAATCTGCCGACCGGACCTCGCCGCTACTCTAATAAAGTTATTAACCCCTAAACCGCCGCACTCCCGCCTCGCAAACCCTATAATAAATAGTATTAACCCCTAATCTGCCCTCCCTAACATCGCCGCCACCTAACTTCAAGCATTGACCCCTAATCTGCTGACCGGACCTCACCGCTACTATAATAAATGTATTAACCCCTAAAGCTAACCCTAACCCTAACACCCCCCTAAATTAAATATAATTTTAATCTAACGAAATAAATTAAATATTATTAACTAAAGTATTCCTATTTAAATCTAAATACTTACCTGTAAAATAAACCCTAATATAGCTACAATATAATGAATAATTATATTGTAGCTATTTTAGGATTTATATTTATTTTACAGGCAACTTTGTATTTATTTTAACTAGGTACAATAGCTATTAAATAGTTATTTACTATTTAATAGCTACCTAGTTAAAATAATTACAAAATTACCTGTAAAATAAATCCTAACCTAAATTACAATTAAACCTAACACTACACTATCAATAAATAAATTAAATCAATTAACTACAAGTACCTACAATTACCTACAATTAAATAAACTAAACTAAATTACAAAAACAAACAAACACTAAATTACAAAAAATAAAAAAAGATTTCAAGAATTTTAAGCTAATTACACCTAATCTAAGCTCCCTAATAAAATAACAAAGCCCCCCAAAATAACAAATGTCCCTACCCTAATCTAAATTAAAAAAGTTAACAGCTCTATTACCAACCCTTAAAAGGGCTTTTTGCGGGGCATGCCCCAAAGAAATCAGCTCTTTTGCCTGTAAAACCCCCCCACAATACCACCCCCCAACATTACAACCCACCACCCACATACCCCTACTCTAACCCAAACCCCACTTAAATAAATCTAACACAACCCCCCTGAAGATCTCCCTACCTTGAGTCGTGTTCACCCAGCCGGGCACCGATGGACCAAAAAAGGACATCCGGAGCGGCAGAAGTCTTCATCCTATCCGGGCAGAAGAGGACATCCGGACCGGTAGACATCTTCATCCAAGCGGCATCTTCTATCTTCATCAATCCGGAGTGGAGCAGAGCCATCTTTTTTCCTACCTTAATTCCGATTGGCTGATAGAATTCTTATCAGCCAATCGGAATTCGAGGGACGCCATCTTAGATGACGTCATTTAAAGGAACCTTCATTCGGCGAGTAGGCATCGTGGAAGAAGGATGGATCCGCGTTGGCTGGAAGAAGATGGCTTCGCTCCAGATCGATGAAAAAAGAAGATGCCGCTTGGATGAAGATGTCTACCGGTCCGGATGTCCTCTTCTGCCCGGATAGGATGAAGACTTCTGCCACTCCGGATGTCCTCTTTTAGTCCATCGGTGCCCGGCTGGGTGAACACGACTCAAGGTAGGGAGATCTTCAGGGGGTAGTGTTAGGTTTATTTAAGTGGGGTTTGGGTTAGAGTAGGGGTATGTGGGTGGTGGGTTGTAATGTTGGGGGGTGGTATTGTGGGTTTTTTTACAGGCAAAAGAGCTGATTTCTTTGGGGCATGCCCCGCAAAATGCCCTTTTAAGGGCTGGTAATAGAGCTGTTAACTTTTTTAATTTAGATTAGGGTAGGGAATTTTTTTATTTTGGGGGGCTTTGTTATTTCATTAGGGGGCCTAGAGTAGGTGTAATTAGCTTAAAATTCTTGTAATCTTTTTTATTTTTTGTAATTTAGTGTTTGTTTTTTTGTAATTTAGTTTAGTTTATTTAATTGTAGGCAATTGTAGGTACTTGTAGTTAATTGATTTAATTTATTTATTGATAGTGTAGTGTTAGATTTAATTGTAACTTAGGTTAGGATTTATTTTACAGGTAATTTTGTAATTATTTTAACTAGGTAGCTATTAAATAGTAAATAACTATTTAATAGCTATTATACCTAGTTAAAATAAATACAAAGTTGCCTGTAAAATAAATATAAATCCTAAAATAGCTACAATTTAATTTTTCGTTATATTGTAGCTATATTAGGTTTTATTTTACAGGTAAGTATTTAGATTTAAATAGGAATACTTTAGTTAATAAAATTTAATTTATTTCGTTAGATTAAAATTATATTTAATTTAGGGGGGCGTTAGGGTTAGACTTAGCTTTAGGGGTTAATACATTTATTGTAGTATCGGCGAGGTCCGGTCTGCAGATTAGGGGCTAATACTTGAAGTTAGGTGGCGGCGATGTTAGGGAGGGCAGATTAGGGGTTAATACTATTTATTATAGGGTTTGCGAGGCGGGAGTGCGGCGGTTTAGGGGTTAATAACTTTATTAGAGTAGCGGCAAGGTCCGGTCGGCAGATTTGGGGTTAATAAGTGTAGTTAAGGTAGCGGCGACGTTGGGGGGGGCAGATTTGGGGTTAATTAATATAATATAGGGGTCGGCGATGTTAGGGGCAGCAGATTAGGGGTTCATAGGGATAATGTAGGTGGCGGCGGTGTGCAGTTGGCAGATTAGGGGTTAAAAATATTTACTATAGTGGCGGCAATGTGTGGGGGCCTCGGTTTATGGGTACATAGGTAGTTTATGGGTGTTAGTGTACTTTAGAGCACAGTAGTTAAGAGCTTTATAAACCGGCGTTAGCCCAGAAAGCTCTTAACTACTGACTTTTTTCTGCGGCTGGAGTGTTGTCGGTAGAGGCTCTACCGCTCACTTCAGCCAAGACTCTAAATACCAGCGTTAGGCAGATCCCATTGAAAAGATAGGATACGCAATTGACGTAAGGGTATCTGCGGTATGGAAAAGTTGCGGCTTGAAAGTGAGCGTTAGACCCTTTCCCGCCTGACTCTAAATACCAGCAGCTGGCCAAAACCAGCGTTGGGACCCCTTAACGCTGCTTTTGATGGCTAACGCAGAACTAGAAAGGTTCTAGCCGTATGTTTCTATGAACCTTTGATATATGAATGGTGCAAATGTTAAACTTCAAATGTTCCTAAATCTTAACATAAGAATATTGAAAGTAGCATTCTTATAATACATTTGAATATTGTTTCCCATAGACTCACTTTGAAGTCTATGAGAATCAACATTTGTATGTTACTATTCGGATATTCAAATATTTAATTTCATAGTTGCATATTGCATTAAATTTTCAAGTTCAGTAAATGGAAAGCATTTTTTTTTTACAAAATGAGGGACATACATCAGATGTTCAATATTTTTAATGAATGTACCAATACCTTTGCTCTTCCCTACATGACACCTGCTGTATAAATGGATGTTTTGGGTTCCACAGTACTATGATAAATAATTTTGAATTATAGAGTAATTAAGGGTGAAAACTATTATTGAATCAGTAAGCTACCAGCTACCATGTCTAACTTTTACATTGGACACAAATATTTCTTTCATGTAATTGGCAAGAGTCCATGAGCTAGTGAAATATGGGATATACAATCCTACCAGGAGGGGCAAAGTTTCCCAAACCTCAAAATGCCTATAAATACAATTCTCACCACACCCACAATTCAGTTTTACAAACTTTGCCTCCTATGGAGGTGGTGAAGTAAGTTTGTGCTTGATTTTTATGATTTCTTCTATGATAAGTGCTTCTAAGCATTCTGAAGCCCAATTCCTCTCAGAGTACAGTGTTTGTCAGAGGGATGTGAAGAGAGTATCGCCTGTTTGATTTTATGGTTTTCCTCGCGGGAAATCTTTTCAAGGGTTCTCTGTTATCGGTCGTAGGGATTCATCTCCTACCTCCCTTTTCAGATTGACGATATACTCTTATATACCATTACCTCTGCTGATAGCTTTCAGTACTGGTTTGGCTATCTGCTTTATGTGGATGGGTGTCTTTCGGTAAGTATGTATCATTATTTAAGACACTCTCAGCTATGGTTTGGTGCTTTATGTATTAAATGTAAAGTTTTAAATATATGCATTTTACTTATATTTGCCATGAGTCAAGTCTTTGTGCATTTCCCTTTGCAGTCCAGCAGTTTCATTATGGGAATCATGTTTAGGAAGTTTGTCTTACCTTGGGTATAGTCTTTTTTCAATTTGACTTGTTTCTTGGAAAAGTTGCAGGCAAATTAGGCTTGCAAGGGCGCAAAATGCTGTTATTATGTCATTCTTGGCGCAAGAATTTCTTTGGGGGCGTGAATGTGCGTCGGTCATGATGCAAGTTCGTCATTTCCTGCGTCATGACGCAAGTTCATCATTTTATTTTAGTTGACGCTAGGTTGTTTGGCGCAAAATTGTGTTATGACGCGAGTTGCATCATTTCCGGATGTTTGTTGGCGCCAAAAAAATTCTCAACTTCCTTTTTGCGTTGTGCGTCATACTTGGCGGCAAAAAAATTTGTTTTATTTTACCTCACTTCCTATATGCTCCTTGCCTTCTTTATGCTCAGAAGGCTATGCTATTTGCTTTTTTTGCCAAATTTAGCACTTGCATTTTCTCCTATTCCTGAAACTGCTATATGTGGAAATTAGATATTTCTGTTTAATGTTATTTTTCTTTTTTTTTACATTTTACAAGATGTCTCAATCTGATCCTGTCTCAGAGGTTGCTGTAGGAACCATGCTGCCTGAACACAGTTCTATCAAAGCTAAGTCTGTTGTAAGCTAGTGGAGATTATATCTCCAGCTGTAGTATGTAACAGTTGTCATGATAAGCTTTTGAATGCAGAAAAGGTTTCTATTAGTGCTAGTACAGTATCTGTTGTTCCTTCAACATCTAAAGTACATAATATCCATGTTGATATGAAAAATTATATTGCTGATGCAATACAGAAGGCTATGACTGCTATACCGCCTTCAAATAAACGTAAAAGGTCTTTTAAAACTTCTCATAATACTGATTAAATTTGTAATGACCGACAACATATTGATATATCCTCCTCTGATGACTATCTCTCTGGTTCAGAGGATCCTACTTCAGACATTGACACTGATAAATTATCTTATCTTTTTAATATTGAGTATATTCGTTCTTTGTTAAAAGAAGTGTTAATAACTTTGGATATTGAGGAGTCTGGTCCTCTTGATAATAATTCCAGTAAACCTCCTGTGACTATTCCTGAGGTTTTTCCTGTTCCTGATGCTATTTCTGATGTGATTGCTAAGTAATGGTCTAAGCCTGGTACTTCTTTTGTTCCTTCTTTGAGTTTTAAAAAGGTGTATCCTTTGCCAGTGGCTAGATTAGAGTTTTGGGAAAAAGTCCCTAATTTTGATGGGGCTATTTCTACTTTTGCTAAACGTATTACTATTCCTATGGAAGATAGTACCTCTTTTAAGGATCCTTTAGATAGGAAAATTGAATCTTATCTAAGGAAAGCTTATTTGCATTCTGGCTATATGCTAATACCTGCCATTTCTATGGCTGATATTGCGACTGCATCAACTTTTTGGTTGGATAGCTTGGCACAACAGGAAAAAGACTCTGATTTGCATAGCATTGTTTGTTTGCTTCGACATGCTAATTATTATTATTTTAAGTTTTAAAATATTTATTGGAAAGCCAAAAGATAGAAGTACATAAGACGAGGAGACACAGCTCCAATGCAATAATTTGACATTCACAAACATAACACAAAGTTGAATACATCTTAAAGTGAAAATAAACAATTTTGGTTGTAATAGATTGTTGAGTATGAGTCTAACTTGTCAAGTCTTGATCCATGACCGACAAGTCTAAAGGTATAGGGGGAAGTGGGTCATAATGGTTGAGAATCTAGAAAACCTTGATGAGGGTTATGGAGAAGGAAAGAGGAAAGAGGGTGAAAAGGGTAAATGGGGGGGGGTAGGGGGATAGGCTAAAGACAGAGAAGGAGAGGGAGGGTTATCCTGGTAAGGCATCCAGAAAAACTGAAAAGAGAACAGACGAGAGGGAGGCACAGTCGGGGGTCTATGTGTCCTGAGCGGTCACGTTGGGCTTCCAGTCTGTGTTGTAAGACTCCTTCCAGTCAGCCCAAATCAACTCAAATAGGTCAGATTTATTTAACTTGTAAAAGATATCCTTTTCCATTGTGTACATGTAGGCCATATTATTGCGGATCGCCGCCCAACTTGGTGCTCTTTCACAGTCAAGAACAGGTAGATGCAGATATATGCATGGTTTTTAGGGAGTGAGTGTAGGTTTAGGTGAAGAAGGGCTGAAGCAAACAGCCTAGGAATTCTGATGCCCATATCCTGTAACACCGAGAAGCACTTTTGCCAAAGAGGCTGAATTACGGGACATTACCACCAAATGTGTAGCGCATTACCCCTATGTCCACAATTTCGCCAACAATTGGGGGACACATTTGGGAAAATTTTTGCTAACCTGGTAGGTACATAGTACCAATGAGAAAGAAGTTTAAAATAGGTTTCGTATAACATTGTACAGTGGATAGCTTTCTGGGTCAAGGAGAAAGCCCGTTCCCACTCCTCGGGAGACGTGCGCCTACCTATTAGCGTCTCCCAGCGGGACAGGTGGTTAGGGGCTTCTGGGTTCCGTGAACTGCCTAGTAGCGTATAGTGGATAGATAAGGGCCTGCACAATCGCTCTCCCCTGGTCCATATGGACTCCCATAAGGTTAATGGACGGTTTAGGCTGGGTTTAAAACCCCAACTGCAAAGAAAACTCTTGATCCTTTGGTATTCAAAGGGCAAATACGATGGGACCTGATCCTCTGCACTAATTTCAGATAGTTGTTTAAAAGAGCCACGGGGGGCCGTGGACCAAAGGTCCGATATACTATTGATACCTAATTGGGCCCATTTATTTGGATGAGAATCTTGTAAGCCCGAGAGGAGGCCCGCCAAGGAGGTAACTGGAGAAGGATGTGGGGCAACGTGAGGATGGTGGCGTATTTTATCCCAAAAGCGGAGACATTCATATACAACAGGATTGGTTAAGGCCAACTCTCTTCGACAATGTGGGGGGTCCAGATTAGGTCCCGTAAGGTAATTTGGAAAGGCAGTGAGGCTTTTTCTATGGATTTCCATTTGGCATCCGACGACCTAACCCCCCATTGGGAAACATGGGTTAGCATTGCTCCCTCATAATATCGTGTCACTGACGGAAAAGCTATGCCCCCCATAGACTTAGGGAGCTGAAGCACTCTATGCGCGACTCTGGGAGGTTTATCCATCCAGATAAATTTAGTAAACCCGCTTTGGAATTGGAGAAGCAGGTGTCTCGGTAAGTTAATGGGAAGGCAGCGGAATAGGTACGTCAGCCTGGGGAGGAACAACATCTTCAACGCCGCAATCCTACCCAGCCAGGAAACATGCTGGAGATTCCAGTCCTTCCACAGAGAGCGGAGGGAGGTTAGGAGAGGCAGATAGTTATCTTTAATTGTTTGTGGGAGGCTACTAGAGATCCTAATACCCAAGTGATGAACAGAATGTTCAGTCCAATTAAATTTATAGGTCTCGGTGAGGGGGGCTAATTGTGTACTGGTGAACTCTTGCGTGTACACTTGCGTTTTTGACAGGTTTAATTTGTAATAAGAATGGGCCCCGAACGTAGTGAGCAAATCAAGAAGTCTGGGGATCCCCCGCACAGGATGAGACAGAAAAAGGGTAACATCGTCAGCAAAAAGTGCGATTTTGTGCAAGGTGCCCGACAAGGTGACACCTTTGATTTGGGGGTCAGACCTAATCTGCTCAGCCAACGGTTCTATTGAGAGCGCAAACAAAAGCAGCGAGAGGGGGCACCCCTGCCTGGTCCCATTAGCGATAGAGAAGAGAGAGGAGTGAAAGCCCAAGCCTCTCACAAAGGCGGTAGGAGAGGAGTAGAGAGCTTGAACGGCCACTATGAAATCAGAAGGGAAATGGAATCTCTCAAGGACTGCCCAAAGATATTGCCATCTGACCCGGGCAAAGGCCTTCTCAGCGTCGAGAGAGATGACCGCAAGCGGCCTCCCGAGTCGTGAGGCGGAAGTGAGTATGTTAAGGAGACGCCTCGTGTTGTCTGGACCCTCCTGAAGGGGGAAAAATCCTACCTGATCCGGGTCAATAAGGGAAGGTAGAAGGTTGGAGAGACGATTGGCCAGAATCTTTGAATAGAACTTAATGTCCGTGTTTATCAAGGAGATGGGCCTGTAACTTGCGCAGAGCGATGGGTCCTTGTCCGGCTTGAGGATGGTGATAATGTTAGCCTCAAGAAATTCACTCCCGAAGCTACCTTCCTTTCTAGCCAAGTTATAGAATTTCAACAGAAACGGGGCAAGTTCCTGGGCATAGGTCTTATAGAAGTGGGCCGGGTAACCGTCTGGGCCAGGGGCCTTAAAAGACTTTGCGTTCTTAATAACTCTCAAGACCTCTGGAAGAGAGAAGGGGGAGCTCAAGACATCTCGTTGTTCTGGGGCCAAAGTGGGTAACGATAGAGTCTTAAGGTAAGTTTCCATTACCTCTTGAGAAGAGGATCTGGGAGACTCAGCCGTGGCTATATTATAGAGCTTGGCATAGTAGTCGGCAAATGCCTCACCTATCTGGGACGGGATTTGGAGATGATATCCCGATGATTGAATCGAATGGATCCTGGATGCCCCTAATCTTTTCCTAATTTTGTTTGCCAGCAGAGTATCGGCTTTATTACCTTTATAGTAAAATAAGTGTTTGAGCTTGGTGAGGTTAAGTTGGGTTCTGCGCAGTTCGATCCTGGATATGTGGTCTTTAATCTCGATAATTTGAGAGGTAGTCTCTGCCGAAACTGTAACTCTATTGCACGCCTCTAGTTGTCTCAACTTAATATGGGCCTGTGAGAGAGTGAGGCCTGTCTGCTTTCTAAGGTGCGATTGTTTAGTGTTAAAAAGACCTCTAATTGTCGCTTTAGCTGCGCCCCATAATGTGTCGTCCCTAACCGAAAGATTATCATTAGTTTGAATAAAGTGGGTGATATCTCTACGGAGTTCCTCCCTAAAGGGTATGTCCTCTAGAATCTGGTGGGGCAGTCTCCAATTAGATCTAATATGAGTGGTGTTAGTGGAAATTATGTCAGCTTGGACTGAGTCGTGGTCAGACCAGGGGCAGAGGGAGATTTTAGCCCTCTTAACTAAGTCTAGAGAGTCAGCTGTAGAAAAGATGTAATCGAGTCTGGAGTATGATTTGTGAGGGTGTGAGAAATGGGTGTAGTCGTGATCCCTGGGGTGTAGGGCTCTCCATATGTCATATAAGCCCGAGGCAGTCATTATTTGGCGGAAACTGTGTGAGAGTTGTTTAGCTAGTGAGGGTGCTGGGTCTGTGGACCTAGGTTTTCTATCCATCGAGTGGTCCCAGACCATGTTAAAGTCCCCTGCTAAGAGGACTCTCCCCTGTTGGACTTGAGAAAGGGCATGTAGAATGTGTTTGAGGAAACGTGGCTGTTTGGAGTTTGGAAGATATATGGACACTAGGGTATATGTGACATGATTTATTTTACATATCAGGATAACATATCTTGCCTGGGGGTCGCTAATAACTTGTACCTTTTCAAAGGACAGGCGCTTGTGCAACAGTATCGCCACCCCTCTGGCTTTTTTAGTGTAAGAGGCAACTTCAATGTGGGTATAGGACTTAGAGATGAGCCTGAGGGGTTCCTTGTCGAGCCAGTGGGTCTCCTGGAGGAATACCACATCAGGGTTGTGATGGCTCAACGTCCTGAGTAGCAGGCTACGTTTGTGAGGCGAGTTCAGACCTCTTACATTATGAGTCAGAAGCCTAATAGTGGACATAGTCAGTGGTGGGGATGGGAATGTAGGACTTATTAAAGAATCTAAATTGTGTTGTGGGTCCAGTGGAGGAGAAAAGAAACAGCAAGAGAAGGGGAGGGCGGGAAAAGGAGAGCACCAGAGAGAGTGCTCAAAAGTGTGGTGGAATTAGTCCACCTCAAAGAGTCCTAAAGTGGACTTCTATGTGGGGGTGGAGCAGTTGAGGAGAATACTCTTAGGTACACAATGTAGAGAACATACCTAACAACAGCCCCGCTCTGCGATATGTGAATACTTAAATATAAATTGACACTAAGAAATGCACTAAGTAAACTGTTAAATAACAACAACATAATAATCAACAGAACATACTTAAGCAAAACACGTACAGCATGTGATGCAAACACAGAACAGTACAGTGAACCTGAGCAACAGTAAACCACCGGGTGGTTGTAAGTGAGGAGCAACATTTGTCCCGAATGATGGTTGTATGAGGCTAACCCCAAGAGTTAGGGGGTGCCTGTGGGCTGAGGAAGTTTTGCTCTTTTGGCTCTGCGTTCATTAATAGATTACTCTGGAGCGGAAGCCCACAACTTAGGGTAAGGAGGGTCCTGTTGAGGAGGTGGCTCAGGTCTGAGCCCCCAGTTAGTGAGAAGAGTTAGGCTTTGGGCTAGAGTTGTAGCTACAAAGGTTTGATTGTCTTTGGAGATAATGAGGCGAGTTGGGAAACCCCATCTATATTTGATGTTATTTTTTCTGAGAGTGGTGGTGACAGATTGATAGTGGCGTCTCTGTTGTAGAGTGTAAGCCGAGAGGTCAGGGAGAAGCTGTATGTCTTTAAATTTCTCGCTCAGAGATGGTTTCTTGAAGGCCGCCTGCATCAGCCTGTCCTTGTATATGAAGCTGTGAAAGCAAACGATTACATCTCGTGGTTTATCTTGTGCCACATTTCTAGCACGGAGTGCTCTGTGTTCCATGGTGGCGGTCAAACCCTCTGGACTACCTATCAACTGGTGAAACAGTTCCTTCAAGAAGTCTTGCAGATCGGATGGCGCAACTGTTTCCGGGATGCCTCGAAATCTGATATTGTTGCGCCTGGATCTGTCCTCCACATCTGCCACTTTAAGTTCCAATTGAGAGATTTGGTCAGCCAGACATTCAGAGTAAGCTAAGAGATTGGATTGATCCACCACCAAGTCATCTTGTTTCCTTTCTAGAGCATCTACTCTCTCCCCTACTTCGGAGATCTCTTTTTTAAGCTCCGCAGAACTTCGCTGGATTTCCTGTGTGATGAATTTAGTCTGCGAGGCCAGCAATTTCTTTAATGATTTCTCAGTGATGAAGTGTTGTGAGGCTGATGCAGATTGGATACTTGATTGGGACTCTTCGTCCTGTGAATCATGATCACTCAACTCTCCTTGTGGATCCATGACTGGGCTCTTGGGTCGTTGTGAGAAGTGGTCATAGACTGTCTTCTTGGTTTTTGAAGCTGATTTAGGGGGCTTCCTACCCAAGTGTGGCATGTTGTTAGGGCTATATGTAGTCGAAGTACTCTAATCCCAGTGAGCCTAGGGTAGAATTACAAAAGGCTGTACTGTTCTGCTGCAAAGAAAATAGGTTAGTGAGTCATATCACATAGAAAAGTTATACATTACTCTAAGTGATGCAGAGTGGGGCTGAACGCCAATTAGAATATAAGGCTCACATGTTATATACTAGCACTTACATACAATAAGTCAACCCTGGACCCTCACCTCAGGGATGATGGGGATACGACCCAAAGGAAGGGAATGGGAAATTGGATGTTACCCACACAGACAAGCCGAGTGGGAGCGGGGAGGTGAGGGAGAGGCAAACAAACAATGTCAAGAAGGTTAGATAAACAATCTGGCTATACGGTAAATACCAATCCAATAAAACTTCCCAATAGGGCCCTCGAGATGCGACTCTGTAACGTGCAATTATTTGGGTATGAACTCTAGGGTGAGACTCTGTAGTGATCTAATACCTAGACACACTCTTACACTAAGCTGTACTCTAGGGTATATGGTAGCGCCTATCAGGGTAGCCCAATTGAACCTGGAAACTCAGACTAATTATGCATGATTATATTAGCATTCAGGATCTGATGGTCCTCTTGGGTCGCTTGGGTGGGGGATGAAGGTAATTTACACTCTATAATGATAAAAATGCAGTGTGGTGCAATCTAGGTGTGTATGATGAGTGTGTGTCAGTAAATGAAAAGTTAGAGACGTGTGATCTGTGTGAATGAATAGCAAAAAGAAGTGATCTGGTACTACTCTGGTGTAAGGGTATTGGCTAGTGGTATGTTATGCTGGTGTAGTGGGTGGCTCTAAAAGGTTGTCAGTATGTTGTACCAATTTTGAGGGGTATCTTGGAGTCTAAGAAAAGAAAAGGTATGTAGTGTGATTATTGTACATAATCAGTACTAGTAAACCAAAGAACAGCACACATAAGCAGCAATACAATGAATATAATTACACTCCACTCTGTTTGCAACAGAGCAGAGACCTGTAGAAGAAAATAAAAGTTAAAGCAATTATCAAATGACACTACACCCTGGGCAGCTGACCCTGGGACCACAATGCTGGCGCAGCAGCTACGGATGTATAGAAAATGGAGGAGTATTAAAGTAGGGAAGTCCAGGACAGTTCTTGTGGGGGACGTTGACAGAAAGAATGGGCAAAGGGGCCCGATGACCCCTAGCTGGCCGCAAGGGGTAGAGGAAGCCAGGGGCTCAAACGGGCAGTGATGCAGGCTGATGTCCGGAGTACAGCGCACAGTGTTGCACAGAGTAGTCCTTTATGACTAAAGAAAAGAAACTACCATAAAATATTTAGAGTCCGTGGGCATGAGGTGTGTATGTCCTCCGCTCAGTGAATACTCCTGTATTCCTGTGTCTTGAGTAGGGTACAGAAAATGTCCAGACAGAGGTGTAGTGAGTGTGTAGAGTATTCAAATTGTAGTTATCAGGGTTTTATAGGCCTTGATTAGGGCAGCAGGAATTGAAGTAGGCCGTACCCCAGGGTGTAGAAAAATATAGTGAGTATTTAAGTCTCAATTGCAGTTTTATTCAGAGCAATATGCAGGGTAACTTCTTGCTGGCAGGCTGCAGAAGTAACTTGTTGTTGTGGCTCAGTGCACTGGACCATATGAAGGAGGGCAGCAAGAGAGAGCTCTGGCGAGATACCAGGGGTTTAGGGTACTCTTGAGGTGTCAGTTCAGCTGTGCACTGTGCTCTAATAAATGAGCTAAGCATATAACATGTCCCCCTGATGGGGCTGGGCAATTATCTGGGCCGGATTACCAATGAACAGGCTGCTAAGGCTTTCCTGAGGTTTGCCCCCCACCTTCCAGTCTTTCAACCTTAAAATAGGGCCAGTAAATAGGGCAAAATTAACCAGGGTTTCCATGCAGTACCTGTGAATTGTGTTCTGTATTATTTTGTTAAGAGAATGGCCCAGAGCAAGACTATGGGGAAAGAGAGGCTGGCGGATGGATGGAATATATGACCCCGTGGGTTCCGGTATCAAGGCTCTATGAGGCAGAAGAGTATGGGGCCATGTGTGTCTATCATGACCTCCCACCGGATCTCCTCTATTGCCCCAAAATGTGTCTCTTACCGGCCATTGGTGACTCCCAGAATCAGCTGTATTTACGCCTCTGGTGCTGCAGGAACGTGCAAGATCCTTGTGAGCGCGGCAGGCCTGAAGGGAAGATGGCGGCCTTTCGCGCCAATCTGCAATCGCCGATTTCTTCACGGAGGCTTTCTCTAGAGGGATTACTCAGGTGCGGGTCCTGGCTGTCCTATTTCAGCAGTCTGAGTTAACTAGCTGTCGAAGGAGCCTTGGGAGATAAGCCTCTTCTCTTAGAGGATGTATCCACAGCGTGGAAGATTAGGACCTCTGCACCTGCGACCGCACTGTTCTCCTTCGATTTTCTCCTAGAACTCATACTGTGGCTCTGGAGTGGAGCCTGACCCTACGGAGTGGAGCTCAATCCTCCGGAGCTCGGGGAAGATGTAACTTCTTTATGAACGGTGGGGTTATGAGTGGATAGGGCCTCCGGTGCACCGCAAGTCTAGCTATGTAGTAAAAATTGCCCCAAGGGTCCAGAAACCTCAACTCAGGATCATGGTCTCACTCTTAACCCGACATGCTAATTATTTTATCTGTAATGCTATTTTTGATATCATCAAGATAAATGTTAAAACTCTATGTCTTTAGCTATTTTAGCTAGAACAGCTTTATGGCTCAAATCATGGAATTCTGACATGGTATCTAAATATGGGTTACTATCTCTTTCATTCCAGGGTAATAATTTGTTTGGTTCCCAGGTGGATTCAAATATTTCCATTATTACTGGGGGGAAGGGAGTTTTTTGCCTCAAGATAAAAAGTCTAAAGGCAAATCTAGAGCTTTTAATCGGTTTCGTTCCTTTCAACAGATTAAAGAACAGAAAACCACTCCTTCCCTAAGGACTCTAGCTCCAATTGGAAGCTTTCCTCGAGTTGGAATAAATCCAAGCCTTACAAGAAACCAAAGCCAGCCCCCAAGACTGCATGAAGGTGCGGCCCTCAATCCAGTTTTACTGGTGGGGGGCAGATTGAAATTATTTCAAGACGTTTGGGCTGGTTCCATTCAGAATCATTGGATTCAGAATATTGTCTCCCAGGGGTATCGAATAGGTTTCAGAATAAGACCTCCTGTGAGAAGATTTTTTTTCTCTCTCACATTCCAACAAATCCTGTGAAAGCTCAGGCTTTTCTGAAATGTGTTTCAGATCTAGACCTTTCAGGAGTGATTGTACCAGTTCCAATTCTGGAACAGGGTCTGGATTTTTATTCAAATCTATTCATTGTCCCGAATTCTTTCAGATCAGTTCTGGATCTGAAGTTTTTGAATAATTTTGTAGGAGTCCTAACTTTCAAGATGGTGACTATAAGGTCTATTCTGCCTTTTGTTCAGCAAGGTCATTACATGTCCTCAATAGACTTACAGGATGCGTATCTTCATATTCCGATATTCCAACCAGACCACTATCGGTTTCTGAGATTCTCTTTCCTAGACAAGCATTACAAGTTTGTTGCTCTTCCATTTGGCCTAGCAACAGCTCCAAGAATCTTTTCGAAGGTTCTCGGTGCCCTTCTATCTGTAATCAGAGAGCAGTGTTTCCTTATTTAGACGATATCTTGGTACTGGCTCAATCTTTTCATTTAGCAGAATCAAACACAAATCAACTTTTGTTGTTTCTTCAAAGACATGGTTCGAGGATCAATTTACCAAAGAGTTCCTTGATTCCTCAGACAAGGGCCACCATTTTAGGTTTCCAGATAGATTCTGTGTCCATGACTTTGTCTTCAACAGACAAGAGACAAATGAAATTGGTTTCTGCCTGTCGAAACCTTCAGTCTCGATCATTCTCTTCAGTGGCTATGTGCATGGAAGTTTTAGGTCTCATGACTGCAGCATTGGACGCAAACCCCTTTGCTCATTTTCATATGAGACCTCTGCAGCGTTGCATGCTGAATCAATGGTGCAGGGATTATACTCGAATATCATAGTTGATATACTTAAATCCCAACATTCAACGCTCTCTGTCCTGGTTAGTCCATCATTGGATTATTCAAGGGGCCTCTTTTGTTTGTCCTGCCTGGACTGTGATTTCAACAGATGCAATTCTCACAGGTTGGGGAGCTGTCTGGGTGTCTCTGACAGCACAAGGAGTTTGGAATCCTCAAGAGGTGAAGTTACCAATCAATATTTTAGAACTCTATGCTATTTTCAGGACTCTTCAGGCTTGGCCACTTTTCAGTCAATCATCAATCATCAAGGGGGGACTCTAAGTCCTTTAGAGATGAAAGAAGTATCTTGGATACTTTCTTGGGCAGAATCCAACTCCTGTCTAATTTCTGCGATATATATTCCAGGTGTAGACAATTAGGAAGCGGATTATCTCAGTCGTCAATCTTTACATCCAGGGGAGTGGTATCTCCATCCAGATGTATTTTGTCAGATTGTACAGATGTGGGGTCTCCCCGAAATAGATCTGATGGCTTCCTATCTAAACAAGAAGCTTCCCAGGTACCTTTCCAGGTCCAGGGATCCTCGGCGGAGATGGTGGATGTGTTAGCAGTTCCTTGGTTTTTACCAACCTGCTTACATTTTTACGCCTCTAGTTTTCCTTCCAAGGGTGATCTCCACGGTCATATTGGAACAATTGCATGTGTTTCTGATAGCACCAGCATAGCCTAACAGGTTTTGGTATGTGGACCTTGTCCGGATGTCCAGTGGCCACTTCCTTTAAGGCCAGACCTTCTATCTCAAGGGCCGTTTTTCCATCAGGATCTCAAATCGCTAAATTTGAAGGTTTGGAAATTAAACGCTTAGTGCTTAGTCATAGAGGTTTCTCTGACTCAGTGATTAATACTATGCTACAGGCTCGTAAGTCTGTTTCAAGAAAGATTTATTATCGGGTTATTATATTTCATGGTGTTTTTCTCATAAATTCTCTTGGCATTCTTTTAGAATTCCTAGAATTTTACAGTTTCTTCAGGATGGTTTGGATAAAGGTTTGTCTGCAAGTACTTTGAAGGGACAAATCTCTGCTCTTTCTGTTTTATTTCACAGACAAATTGCTAATCTTCCTGAGATTAAATGTTTTGTTCAGGCTTTAGTTTGTATCAAGCCTGTTATTAAATCAATCTCTCCTCCTTGGAGTGTTAATTTGGTTTTAAAGGTTTTGCAGGTTTCTCCTTTTGAGCCTATGCATTCTTTGGATATTAAACGACTTTCTTGGAAATTGTTGTTCCTTTTGGCTATCTCTTCAGCTAGAAGAGTTTCTGAATTGTCTGCTCTCTCTTGTGAGTCTCCTTTTCTGACTTTCCATCAGGATAATGCTGTTTTGCGAACTTCGTTTAAATTTCTTCCTAAGGTTGTGAATTCTAACAACATTAGTAGGGAAATTGTTGTTCATTCCTTGTGTCCTAATCCCAAGAATACTCTTGAAAGATCTCTGCATTCTTTGGATGTTGTAAGAGCTTTAAAATATTATGTTGAAGCTACTAAGATTTCAGGAAGACTTCTAGTCTATTTGTTGTTTTTTCTGGTCCTAGGAAAGGTCAGAAAGCTTCTGCCATTTCTTTGGCATCTTGGTTAAAGCTTTTGATTCACAAGGCTTATGTAGAGGCGGGACAGTCTCCACCTCAGAGAATAACAGCTCATTCTACTAGATCAGTCACCACTTCTTGGGCTTTTAAGAATGAAGCTTCAGTTGATCAGATTTGCAAAGCAGCAACTTGGTCTTCTTTGCATACATTTATAAAATTTTACCATTTTGATGTATTTGCTTCTTCTGAAGTAGTCTTTGGTAGAAAAGTTCTTCAGTCAGCTGTTTAAGAAAGACTTATTTTTTTGTGGATTTAATTTTTCAGCGGAAATAGCTGTTTTTATTTTATCCCTCCCTCTCTAGTGACTCTTCTGTGGTCTCCCACATCTTGGGTATTTCTATCCCATACGTCACTAGCTCATGGACTCTTGCCAATTACATGAAAGATTTCGGCAAAGATATTGGCAAGAGTCCATGAGGCCCACCTTTTTTTTTTTTTTGGTGGTTATGATTTTTGTATAAAAAGCACAATTTTATTTCCAGTTCCTCTTTTTGTATGCTTTTTTACTCCTTATTTTATCACCCCACTACTTGGCTATTCATTAAACTGAATTGTGGGTTTGGTGAGGGGTGTATTTATAGGCATATTGAGGTTTGGGAAACTTTGCCCCTCCTGGTAGTATTGTATATCCCATATGTCACTAGCTCATGGACTCTTGCCAATATGAATGAAATTAATTTATCAGGTAAGTTCTTACATAAATTATGTTTTTTCTAAATAAACACTCAAAAAGCAAATTTGTAGAACTGTTCAAGAGTTTAACCAAACTCAGTAAGTGAAAACCCTATGTTCTGTATATATTTTAGAACTGGTGTGGCTTGACAAATGCAAATAGCTATTTTTCTCCATAAATAAATAAAACAATAAAAACCTGATGGTGGCAAACTCTAACTGAAAATAGGACTGAAATAAGAGGCTAATTATTGTATAATACCGTACACATTATGAGAAGCAATATTGCAATATACATTTATTTTACCAGTCTCACTTATAAGTGGATTGACTATTCTGCTGTAAGGGAGTAGGCTTCAAAAACCTAAATTACCCAGGTGCTTAAATTATACATTATGATCAAAAGTAAACACACTCTGAGCACGGAGGCCTAAAAGTAAATCTAATTCACATGCAAAGAGTTTATTTCTGTGTACAAACATTAAAGGGACACTGTACCCAAATTTTTTCTTTTGTAATTCAGAAAGAGCATGCAATTTTAAGCAACTTTCTCATTTACTCCTATTATCAATTTTTCTTCGTTCTCTTGCTATCATTATTTGAAAAAGAAGGCATCTAAGCGTTTTTTTGGTTTCAGTACTCTGGATAGCACTTTTTTATTGGTGGATGGATTTATCCACCAATCAGCAAGGACAACCCAGGTTGTTCACCAAAAATGGGCCGGCATCTAAACTTACATTCTTGCATTTCAAATAAAGATACCAAGAGAATGAAGAAAATGTGATAATAGGAGTAAATTAGAAAGTTGCTTAAAATTTCATGCTCAATCTGAATCACGAAAGAAAAATTTTGGGTACAGTGTCCCTTTAACAACGGTTTTATGTTTCATTATAATGTTGCTTTAAGAACCTAAAAAATCGTTGTTACTGAGTCCCATTAAACTTAAATTCAAGTACAGGTTTTCTCCTAAAGTTTCAAACATATTTAGTTAGTTTTACCCATCCAGTATTATATTTATATATAGTTGACTCGTGGGTGTGAAATGTCATTAGAATTCTGTACTGTAGGCGTAGTCTATTTCCACAGCTTTAATCACAGGCAGCAGATGCAAGTTATTTTCAACATGCTGACAGATAGAATAAGGAGGAGATCTATTATTGATGATCAAATTGTAGTTCTGTTTTTCTAAACTGTGACATTCTAACACCACTAAAGGAAATGTAGCTATTTTAAACACACAGTTATCAAGGGAATTACTAGGTTTTACAAGAATTACAAGAGCCTTAAACAAAAACTCAATGGTTTCTAACCTGACTTTATCTCATTGAGATCCTACCTTGGTTATTCCTCAGAAACCTCCACTCAAGTAGGTTGTTAACCCCATGTACAGGACCGATTTTATATTGTACACTCCAACATATAGAGATGGCAGTAATACACCATTCCATATACAGAGAATAGTTATACAGACTGCATTCATACACATAAATTTTATAACCGTCCCTTCAAGGAAAGAGTCACATTCAAACTGTTGATAAGCACTTACCTGACAAAACATCCCTATCACATGGATATATTCTATGCATTTAGAAAACTTATCAACACTTGCTTTCTACAAAAGTCACTATTAAAGTCTAAGGAAAATTCTGTAGATAAAGCAAGTATGTAACGAATAGCTGAAAAGTTGCCACAATAAAAGACAGATATGAAAAAATAGAAATAAGTATAAGAAAAAGGGATGTCTTCCTATATTAGCATACCATTTAAAAATAGTCCAAAGTCCCTTTGGGACAAAAGGATTAAAATGCAAATTTGAGATGCAATATATAAGAATCCAAATTTTAATTAATGCTACCTTATATGTATTTTAGGTCCTTAGATACTATGTATCAATAGTCTATCACACATTAAAATATTGACCGTTACAGCAGGTTTGGCATTCTGCCACAGAAAGTCAGTGCTAAACCAATGCTACAATGTGCGAGACGGTGACATTGTCACAAATAGGTTTAGTGACATCACAAATGGGGGGGGGGGGAAGCAGGAAGTAAAGGGAACTGGATGGGGGTGGTTATTCAAACCCCTTAATCTCAGCTCCTTTATCAGCTGTAGACACCCAAGACCCCTCATTTGAAATAAAATCACCTGCTTCAAACATAATAATATAAGAAAATGTAAAAGAAAAAGAAGAGAGTTTTCTTTTACATTAAATGGACATCAAACACCAAATACATGCTCGATATAATGATTATTCAAATCAAAGATTAGCCTAAGAATAATATGTAGGTGTATTATCACTTGTTTAAATATCGAAGCAATAAGTGTAAAGTGTAAAATACTCCCCGGTCCATTTAGGGCCTGTACCTTTCTGTTTTAGACTGCATTACAACAATACAGACTACTTCCTGGAATTGCAGGGGTTAACTCAGGTAGCCTCTGAGTCCAGAGACTAGATAATGCAATTAGTGTTTGGGTTTGCTATTCCTTCATGTTTGATTAAAATGTCATTATGTTAATCTGTTGTTGTTAACCCCTTTTTCTAATGTGAGCTGCTTAAAGGGACAGTCAAGTCCAAAAAAAAACGTTCATGATTCAAATAGGGCATGTCATTTTAAACAACTTTCCAATTTACTTTTATCACCAATTTTGCTTTGTTTTCTTGGTATTCTTAGTTGAAAGCTAAACCTAGGAGGTTCATATGCTAATTTCTAAGACCCTGAAGGCCGCCTCTAAATGTATTTTGACAGTTTTTCACCACTAGAGGGAATTAGTTCATGTGTTTCATATAGATAACATTGAGCTCATGCACATGAATTTACCGTGGAGTGAGCACTGATTGGCTAAAATGCAAGTCTGTCAAAAGAACTGAAATAAGGGGGCAGTCTGCAGAGGCTTAGATACAAGGTAATCACAGAGGTAAAAAGTGTAATATTATAACTGTGTTGGTTATGCAAAACTGGGGAATGGGTAATTAAGGTATTATCTATCTTTTAAAACAACAACAATTCTGGTGTTGACTGTCCATTTAAGCTCATGCATGTGAAGTTACCCTGGAGTGAGCACTGATTGGCTAACATGCAGTTTGCAGAGGCATAGATACAAAGTAATCACAGAAGTAAAAAAGTGTATTTCTATAACAGTGTTGGTTATGCAAAACAGGGGAATGTAAAGGGATTATCTTTCTTTTTAAATAACTAATGTTGCTGTCCCTTTAACTTCCTCCACAACGTTTCAAACCACCAACTGGTGGTGGTCATGACTAAGAACCAGTTGGTGGTTTGAAACGTTGTTGGATTTTCTTTATGGACCCTGTAAAAAGATAATAAAGGTCTTTTAACTATTACTTGGAGGCTGGAAATCTATTTTTCAGCAGGATAATGCACCATGTCACAAAGCTAAAATCATCTCAAACTGGTTTCTTGAGCATGACAATGAGTTCACTGTACTCCAATGGCCTCCACAGTCACCAGGGGGCCTATCTATCAAGCTCCGTATGGAGCTTGAAGGGTCATGTTCCTAAAGACCGCTGCTCCATAAACTGTCCGTCTGCTCTGAGGAGGCGGACAGACATCGCCACAATTCAACCCGATCCAATACGATCGGGTTGATTGACACCCCCTGCTAGTGGCCGATTGGCCGCGAATCTGCAGGGGGCAGTGTTGCACCAGCAGTTCACAAGAGCTGCTGGTACAATGCTGAATGCAGAGAGTGTATTGCTCTCCGCATTCAGCGAGGTCTGTCGGACATGATCCGCAATGTTGGATCATGTCCGACAGGCCTTTTTTATAAATAGGCCCCCAGATCTCAATCCAATTGAGCACCTTTGGAATGTGGTGGAACGGGAGATTCGCATCATTGATGTGCAGCCGACAAACCTGCAGCAACTGCGTGATGCTATTATGTCAATGTGGACTAAAATGTCTGATGAATTTTTCCAACACCTTGTTGAATCTATGCCATGGAGAATTAAGGCAGTTCTGAAGGCAAAAGGGGGTCCAACCCGGTACTAGCAAGGTGTACCTAATAAATTGGCCGGTGAGTGTCTGCACCTAGACTTATCTGGGGTTAACTGCTTGTGACTCTGGAGACAGCACAGCTTCCTGAGAGTGATTTTGAGCACCTAGGGCTTAGCATGTTGCAGGGTCATGGGATGTGTACCCAGTCCAGTCTGAGAGTGTAGTCCCCTTCAGTGTTTTGTATATGTCTAGGGTGATTACATACGTCTGTGAATCCTTGACTTGTTCTTAGTTTGTTTGATTGAGAGCTTCATTTGTTTGGCTCTTTTGGGGACCTAGGTTTTGGGAGAGACCTTGACGTGGTACCTGGGCTTGTCCCATTTGGCCAGATGGGCTAACTAACTCTACCAGTTTTGCTTTTAGCGTGTGTTGGGCTTTCTATGTGTGTTATATGTATATATAAATGTATATGTATATGTATAGGGTGTGTGTATGTGTGCATGTGCGTTTGTATGCGTGCGTATGTGTGTATATATATATATGTGTATGTATGTGTGTGTTAGTGTGTGTGTATGTATGTATGTATGTATTTGTGTGTTAGTGTGTGTGTATGTATGTATGTATGTGTGTGTGTGAGCGTGTGTGTATGTATGTGTGTA